>NC_067400.1:195095284-195400872 GCF_016432865.1 Antechinus flavipes | reverse complement strand
GGCCAAAGAGAGCAAAAAAAAAAGGGGGGTGGGAACCTATGTGTACAAAAATACTTATATCAATGCTTTTTGAAGTAGCAAATATTTAGAAATTAAGTGAATTCTCATCAATTGGGGGATAGATACGAACAAGTCATGGAATATGATTGTGGTGTAATATTATGCTATAAAGATGATGAACAGGAAGTTTTAAGAAAAACCTGAGAGAACATACATGAACTGATGCAAAATCAGCTGAGCCAGAAGAATATTGTATATAGTTACAGCACCATTGTACAGTGATCAATTATGAATGATAGCTGTTCTTAGCAATGATCCAAGATAATTCCAAAGGATTTATCCTTTTGGGGGGAGGTTAACATGTACATCTAATAAATGTATTCATTCTTAATATACATTACTTTATGAATCATATTGGGAGAGAAAAATCAGAGCAAAAGGGAAAACTTATGGGAAAGATTAAAAAAAATACAGAAAAAAGAAGTGGATGCAGATGACATTTTCTGTCCAAAGTCTATTAGGATTACTTTGGATCACTGAACCACTGAGAAGTACCAGGTCTTTCATATTTGATCATTACACATTCTTCCTGTTATTCTGTACAATGTATTCCTGGTTCTTTTTGCTCAGTATCAGTTCATGCTAATCTTTCCAGGCCTTTCTAAAATCATCTTGTTCTTCATTTTTTATAGAACAATAATATTCTGTTATCTTTATATGCCACAACTTATTCAGCCATTCCCCAATTGATGGGCATCTATTTGTTATGTCCAGACTAGCTTTCTGGAGGTCCTCTGGATGAGCCTTCATCTCAGCAGGATCGACACCATGAGAATAGTCAGAAATAGAGTCTAAAGTCTTTATTCTCACAGTCTGTCTCCTTCATAGTCTGTATCTGTTACAGTCTGACCCAGTCTTGATCTTAGTGGAGGAGTGCAGGAAGCAGGAGAGCCACCAGGAGGATGGTCAAGGATGGAATGTCTCATTTCTAGTCCTCTCTGCTCTTATATACCTTAGTACAATTACTTCACTACAGTACACTGAGTATGTGTGAACTAGAGAACCATTACATCACCATATTAAATATTAAGTATATATAGACCAGTTTTTTTGGTGTGTTGTCATGGAGATTATTTGGGGATATAGTTTGCACTATACTTTGGGGAAGTTTGTGATTCTTTACTGATACAATTATTGCAACTATTCCATAAATTATTATAATGGGTCACTGTGGGTAAAATGACACATTATAAGTTGCATTAAGGAGCAAATAATCTTTCCTACCTGTTAGAACCTGTCAGAGATTAAGCTCTTGTGGCATAATTTTCAAGAAGTCAAAATCATCTCAATACTACACTAAAACTATAGAGCATGATAGAGTTTGACTTCAGTGTACCATAGTACTGTTGTATTGTCTGGATAAATTACTTGATCAAAATGTTCCTTCTCTTATCTGGGAAGTTGTATTAAAAGATTTGTAATTCCTTCTTTCTTTTTTTTAAAGTTCTGAAACCTAGCCAGAAATTGTACTCAGGCAAAAGACCTCAATTTATCTCTCTTTTTTGGCCCCCTCTCAACTGTCTTTCCAATAATGTAACCAGACTAGTAAAGGCGAAGATTGTTTATAAAAGTAAAGCAAATGTTTAAAACAAAGATAGGTAAATAGACTTTTCCTATACAGAGAGAAAGATTTCAGGCTTATATGAGCAAACCCAAGGGTAGAAAGAAGACCTTGTGATCTGTAGTGCATCCAGAGGAATTCTACGATACGTTGTCTGGCCTGAGTCTCAGGTCCAAATGGCCCAAATAGCTTTGCTCCCTAAATCATGCTCCCCTTTCTTGATTCATATGCCTTGATTCTCTTCTGCCAGCTCCAAGCAATTTCTCATAGCCTGTCTTTCTCTATTTCCATGTCTCCTCATTGAGTCCCTCTTTGAGTCCTCCAGACTAATTGATTTATAAAGGATATATATACCCGTGTTTCCCCAATAATAAAACACTGTCTTATTATTTTTTTGGACAGAAAAATACCAGAGGGCTTATTTTCAGGGGAGGGCTTATTTTAATGAACATTGACAGCAATTTTAATAAACAGGTAAATGTGAACAAAAAAAAAGTACCTTTATTCAATAATGGTCATGTCATCTTCTTCAACAACATCGTCATAAGTGTCCATAGCCTGAATTCTATCCTGGATGTCTTGTGCCTCTATTTCCTTCAGAAGACCCAATCTGTCATGTCCAGCAATATAACTCTCTTTAAATGAACATGTCTTGTCCAGGTAACCTGCTAGTAGTGCCTTGGCGATACAGCTATCAGTAATTTTATCCCATGACTTCTTCACCCAAGTCACGACTTCTTGCAGACAGGGCTTCACAAAATTTCCACGCTGATTTCTTTCCATTCTATTTTCAATGTAGTCATTGACTTCCATGAGCAAATGGTCCTTGAATGGCTTGTTTATTCAATATCAAGGGTCTGGAGATAGGCAGTCATTCCTGCAGGAATCATTACTTGATCTATTCTTCTCTCTGCAAGGAAGTTCTTCATTTCTTTAGCGCGGTGAGTGCTGGCTGAGTTCTTCTTTTATCCTCCATCATGCCTCCTGAGTTCTTCTTTTATCCTCCATCATGCCCCTTTTATCCTCCATCATGCCCCCTCTGATTGGATGCAGCTCTGATTGGATGCAGCTCGGAGCTTGGCGTGCGTTTCACCGGGGGGGGGGGGGTAGGGGAGGGTGGAGAGGGGACAGTGCATACAGAGGGTACAGTAATGTAGCATGTAGTGAGGGGATCACCTTCACTACAGTAGCAATCTCAATAGGACTTATTTTCGGGGGAGGGCTTATTTTAGAGGAATCTTACACAGTAAGGGGAGGGCTTATTTTCGGGATAGGTCTTATTATCAGGGAAACATGGTATGTGATGTGGAAATCATTGTTCATTCTATGGTGTTATTTCCTAACTCACCCAAGGGACTTGTTTATACTTCATAAAGTAATCACCTGGAGTAGATATATTTTTACAATTAGTTTAACACTTTGGACTTGGTCCCTTTTCTGTGATTGGGTCCTAGAATTTCAAGGATCAATGCCTTTCTACAAACATATAAAATTTTACTCCTTTGACATTATTTAAAGGTGAGGGCAGCTAGGTGGCACAGTGGATAGAGCACCAGCCCTGAAGTTAGGAGGACCTGAGTTCAAATCTAGTCTCAGACATTTAACACTTCCTAGCTGTGTGACCCTGGGCAAGTCACTTAACCCCAATTGCCTCAGGGGGAAAAATTATTTAAAGGTACATGAGGAATAGGTTCATTAGTCTGTTCCTTTCCCCTATCCTATGTAAAATTTATTCCAACTAGGAATAAAGGAAGACATTATGAAATGATTGGGGAGTAGTGAGTATTGAGATTTGGCTTGATAGAGAAGAAACAAGAAGAAAGGAAAAGTTAGAAAGGGAGAGAAAGATAAGAAGAGAAGAGAGGAGATAAGGCATTTATTACAAGAGAATCAACATACCTGAAGAAATAAGTGAAAGCTTAGAGGAAGAAATATGAGTTTTCTATAGAGTGAAGCAAATAGCCTAATTAAAATAATCATGAGGAGTAAGTTTGGATGAAAGTTTGGTTGAAAAAAGTTGGAGAAACTGGGATTGAGAAGAACAACAAGGATAATGTTATAGAATTACAAATTGTTATTCATATGGTTCTAGATTAAGAAATGAAAGAACTAATGTTTTAATCAATAATAATAATAATTTTAATTTAATCTATTATTTTCACTTTAACATCATAATGTTAATCATGTTGATCATAATAATGATGATGATGATGATGATGATGATGTTTGAGTTTAATCTATTAGTTTCATGCCTGCCATTTTAAACACTCTTGAGAGGTTTGGAAGGTGACATCATAAAAAAAAAAGAATATGACTGTGGTAACATATAGGAAATGCCTTTTTAAAAGATGTAACAGTCATTGAAAAATCAACTATTGATATTTAGGCAGATAACTGATTATCTAGAGTAAGGGTCAAAGTAACACCAAATTAGAAAGATAAAAGTAAGAAGGTACATATATGATTGTGATTACAGCTTTACTAACATGACTTATTTAAATAAATTACATTCTATGAAAAATGGAAAACTGAATGAGAAAAGTTTACATTGACTGTAGTACCATAAGCAAATTCATAAGCAAATTTTATACTGACTTGGCAGAATCCAAATGTTAAGGCTCTTCTGCTGTTAATGCTGAAACTATAGCAATAAAAGGTGGCAAAAGTTCTATTTCATTTAATATTTATTTTATTGTCTTTCTTCCTATTTCCAAAAACCCTCAGAATGATCTGGCTTATCTAGATTCCATGACAAATTATACTTTCTTTTCAATTCTTTTTTTAGATAATAGAGTTTTTTATCTTTCAACATCATTATCATAATGATTTTTCTGTTCAAATGTTTTGATATCTTTTCTTTTTATATCACCTACATATCCCTTTCATCACTTCTCCCGCTCCCTTTCAAACAGCCATGATTTATAACAAAGAAGAAAAATAGAAGAAGAAAAGAAAAAAAGAACATCAAAATCAATGAGAAAATTTAAAACAACAACAACCCTTATGTTGTATGTAGCATTATACACTCATGGATCTCTATATCTACAAAGGAGGAGGAGATATATATTTATTTCTTACCAGATTGCATTATAGACTTCTCTATAAGCCCCTGTAAATCTAATAGGATATCTCCCCGCTAGAATCTCCTTTTAAGGAAGGTACCTAAGCCAGTCTTACTTCATTTTTCATCTGTCTGCATCCAGATGTCTTTCTATGAATCACCCTCATTCACTTTTCTTTCTTTCTTTCTTTCTTTCTTTCTTTCTTTCTTTCTTTCTTTCTTTCTTTCTTTCTTTCTTTCTTTCTTTTTTTCTTCTTCCTTCTCCTTCCTCCTCCTCCTTCTTACTTCTCCTTTCTTCCTTCTTCCTTCTTTTTTTTTATTGCTTGTCTTCTTCCATTGGAATGTAAGCTCTTTGAAGTCTCCTTTTTGGTTGAATTTCTAATATTTAACACAGTGACTGGCACATAGTGAGTGATTAATTAATTAATCTTTGTTTAATTGAATTGCTATAAAATTGAGTTTTATTTTTGTTGCATTCCTTCCATTTACATTGTTGTAGTCATTGGTACATTTTTCTGAATGCTTACATCACATTGCATTAATATTGTCTGTGTATCTTGCATTCATCATGTTCATTATTTCTTAGAACACAGCAATGTTACACTGCATTTATGTACCACAATTTGGAGAAGCATCTACTTTAGCAACATTTCTTAATGAAATCTAAAGCAAGAAAGTCATCATTACAAGAAATCCAAAGGACACCTGAAATTTCAGCCACTGAGTACTTGATTTCTTTGACAAACAGATAAAGAAGTTAAAACAACATCATTTTAGAGTATAAGTAGAATTACAGATGATAATGATAATAACAATGATGGATGCAGATGAAGACTGATGCCTAGAGCACTAAGAACAGGTTAAATTATTTGCCCAGGGTCATCTAGCTAGTGTATACATATTTATATACACATATGTATATGTGTGTGTTTGTATAAATGTGTATACACACATAAATATACTACAGATGACCTGGAGGGAAATGAACTGGATTGAATTTTGGAAAAGGCATAATAATTTTAATGATCTCAAACTGTTTGCTACTAAAAACAAACAAACAAACAAACAAAAAAAACATCATCACTTTACCACAGATTCCCTGATATGATATTCTGTGAATTATGTAACACTATGAACTAAATATGACAATACACATCATATTTGTTACAAGGTTCTTCCTCCTTTCCTTCCTTCCTTTTTCTTTTCTTCCTTCCTTCCTTTTTAATTAGGGGAATAACATTGATGAGAGGACAGAAGGAAAATTTATATTAATTGAAAAAAATTAAAAATAAAATAGAAAGATGCATAGTATGTGTACATAAGATATAATATATACTATTTCCCAGAATTAGGGTGGTGTTATTTCATTTTTTTAGCTCAAACTAGTTTAAAACTTCACTAAGACTTTTGGGATACTCTATATAGCCAATGGTGAGTCACATGTTAGAAGTGTTATTAAAAATATAGAATTTTATATATATATATATGTATGTGTATATATATATATATATATATATATATATATATATATATATATATATATATATATATCTGAGGAAAAAGGACCCAGAAAGAATACATTGCTGGAATAAGATCATGATTGGAAAAAAAAAAAAACAAAACAGATTTTATCTCTGATTCCACAGCTAAAGTTCTGATCAGAAACACATCTATTTAGAGAAGCATGTGAAAATGTCATATGGTGAGACAATCAACACAAAGAAAACCCTAGTGTTATCATTGTACTTCTGAGGTATGGAAATAAACTAGAATAAAGCATTAATGTTCTTCTTGGATTCTCTGTAATATATTCATTGAAAAAACATTGAAATGCATGGCACAAAATGGAAAATTTTGGAGAGGCTAAGTAGAAGTAGAAGTAGAGGCTAAGTAGAAGCCCATTTTACATGGGCTAGACAGATAATGGAGATGTAGAGTAATGGAGGTGGTAAGAGTGTTAAAACATTGTATTCAAGGTACTTGGTGTCTAATTCCACCTTATGCACTTACTAGCTTTTGCACAGGGACAGATCCTCCAGAGATGAGCTTCTTTAATGAGCATAATAATATTGGGAGGGAAATTTGGTTTGGAGGAAGATCATAAATTGCTCTAAACTTGCTTGCTTGCATTTGACTTGCAACATAAACAAGATGTCTAGTAGATGTTTATAGAGATGAAGCTAAGTAAACTCTGATTTACAAACTCAGAGAGGACAGAACTGAAGGCATAGATTTAGGACTCATCAAGCTAAAGATACTAGTTGTGAAAATCATAAATTATATGCAGAATAGATTGTAGAAATACTAGAAAAAAAACAGAAATAGATTGAGTATGAGATGCCCATAATTTTTGGAGCCAAGAAGAGTGATTGATTACAGCTGAGAAAGTACAGTCACCAGAATGAAGGAAGACTCAAATTGGCATAGCCTTATCTAAGCCAAGTAAAGATTTTCAAGAATGGAATGTTCAGTATTATAAAATCCAGTATATTTGGCAATTAGAAAATCACTGTTAATTTTTGAGATATGGTGGTGAGAAGTAGACAGTAGCAGTAGACATATTGCATAATTAAATTTTGTGTTGTTTCCATGGAAGGACAGGAAAGACAGCAGCTAGAGAGAGCAGCTAGGTCACATAAGAATTTTGCCAAAATCATGATGTATGTATATTTTAAGGCTAAAGGGAAGGAATTAATACAGAGGAAGAGATTGATCATTCTGGAGACAGATGAAAGAAACATCAGAACATCCTTCAGGATTCAGGAGAATATAGGATCTAAGGTACAGTTAAGGCTTAGCTTTAGAAAGGAAAAGGAAGGACATTCCTAAGACTAGGTAAAAGCATACGTATAAGAGATGGTGACAAGAATAAGTTCAGTATTCCTATCCTCTCCTCCCAGAAAACTTGGACTCCACCCATAGAATCACACTGGGCTCTGACAGGTGACAAAATTTTGCCTTATCTCAAATGAATAAATGAATCTTTCCCAGAACTTGGCCTTCTACACTATCTTCTCATCATCCCACTCTTAGCATCCCTCCCACCTTTTTAGCCTCTCTTTTATTGTATTTACTCCTCCATTAGAATGCAAGCTCCTTGAAGGCAGAAACCATGTTGCTTGCATTTATCTGTATCCCCAGAGCTTACCCCAGTTTTTGGGACATGATGAATGTTTAATAAATATTTTACTTATCTTGTAAATTATTTCATACTCAATTCTCTCAATTAAAGAGATGAAATTACAGTTCAGATTGAGACATGAAAATTCTATCAAGGGTTTAGGGAAAGAAATGCAGGACAGCTGTTTATAAAGCTATACAATATATAAAGACATTTAAAAAAACAAAAGATTGCTGAGCATTGTCAAGGATCAAACTGAAAATGGATAACACAAATTTATAGTAATTATAGACTATATCTTCTCCTTTTGTATTCTTGTTTCTAAAAATTGGTAACATTCATTAAGTATAGCATATTCTTTTCCAGTTTCTGTGGGAGATGCAACAACATGACTCAATTCAAATGAGTCAAGAAAAATTAACACACTTGAATAAATTAAAAATTCTCTAGAATTTCTTTTACTAGCTATGATCTTTTCTGCAGATAGTTGTTAGATGATATTAAGAGAGGAAATCTATACAATTAGGCCATGCCTTTTATCTTACTAAATCCTTATGAATGCATCATGAGTAAGAAATATTACCTGAATTTTCAACATAATATAGCACAATTTAAAAGGTGCTCATCACTAAACATGTACAGTGTAATCAAGAAAAATAAATCAACAAGTCCAATCATAGAAATTAAATTAAAAGAAAACTTTACTAGCTTGCCTGTCAAAACAAAGGCTGGGAGAAATTAGAAACACTGGCCTCATAGCTCTCTCAGATATATCTTCTCTGTGTTCAGGAGTTCATTTTTAAAGAATACCAGTTCATCAACTTTCACTAGAAAAAAATCAAAACAATATAGGAAAAAAATCTCCCTAGCACAAATGGCATTGCTCCTTCTCTCTTTTATATATCTTACATTAGGGATTTGAAAGGAGAGCAAAAGCTGTTAATTCATCAAACATACACAAGAAGACAAGACATACTGAAATCTATATTCCAAAGAAAAAGTATTGCTTCATGAGATAATCAGTACTGGGGCATACGTACACATATAAAGCATTAGGTAACCTTGCTGTTCAATTTTGACTTTTTTATGTGATATATAGAAATACATTGATATTCTTTATAACTGGAAAGGCCAAAGTACCAATCTTATTTTTCTGAATGTCTCTGATGCCATGATGCCATGTTACCTAGGATCATCCAGTACACATGCTCAGAACTATTAGTTTGTTCTCTGTTAAATGCAATGTCTGAGAGCATAGAAGAAATGCAAAAAGAACAAATATAAGATGAACAAATTAGCATTTGCTTGCTTTTGCAACTTTCAGTTTGTCTTAAAAGATAATTATAATGCCTATCAATGTGCTTTTATTTCAAGAATGTAACTGAATCACCATGTTAATATAGGATTAGGGACAACCGTTTGCATTGTTGATAGAATTGCCCACAAATTCTGGCTTCATTGCACTTGAAGAAATATACGATGCACAGTAATAATGGCTTGACAAAAATCTTTCAAGGAAAACATTTAAACTAAGTTTACTGAAGCACAAAGTTTTGCCATTATGCCTATGGAATTTCATATTTTCTGCATTTTTCAGTAGATAACATAATGCTCAAAAAGTAGTCTCCTATAGTATACATTTCACTTTTGTAGAAGCCTTACTAATCACTATAATTTCCATAAAACATTATTTCGGTATGAAAGTAGATATATAGGTTAGTGGTTATTGATGTTAACATGTTGATTTTATTTTTGTACTAATGATAATGTACTATTTATCCCCATATGTTGGCATTCTTGATATTTTTATATACTTTTGGAATCAATATTTTAACAACCCCAATTTGCGTAGCCATCACAAATATAATAAATATAGTGTTTATTGGTTTCCATAGCTCTCTCCCTGTGTCTTTGATCTCCACAGATCTCCATGTATAATCTGTCTAATAAAATTGTTTTTCCCATTGTTCTTAGTGCCTTTTCTGCCTTTTCTCCAAGGAGATTTTGAGATAACTTTTATGTCCAAGTATGATGGTGCCACTTTCCCTTACTATATTTAGTTATGATGAATGAATAAGCATTTTAAAAATACCTTCTATGTGCCAAGGACAATGCTAAGTGCTAAGGATACTAACAGAAAAGTGAAATAATTCCTTCCCTTAAGGAAATGAAATTCTAATGGTAGAGACATTTGTATGGTAGTAGTAATGGCTAGGGAGTAAAGTATACTAGGAGTCAGAGGGCTAGTGAGTTGAAATATAAAGCAATCACAATAGTATACTAATAGTAGTACATTATTAATCTGATTTTCGAACTTAGGTGAAAGGTGCATAGGTGAGGGTGGATGGTTAAAAACAGAATAAGGAGGAGACCTGTAGGATATCTTGCATAGGTAATTAAATGGAATGCAAAATATTGGCTACCCTTGTGATTTCACTGCCTTGGATTAACTAAATATATTGTGGACTAATTAAATTGATCTCACCAATGAAGATAGAAAGGAAAAAGTTCCCAAACTCAGTGAATTATTTCATCCAAGACCTCCGCCCCCCAAATCTTTGATGATCCTTTCTATTCTTCAGGTGTTTATTTTTCTTCTTTTATTTTCATCATTAAGTACTCTTTGGTTAGCTTTGCTTAGAGGAGTCTTTTGCCAAGCATGCTTTTTATCTTCCAATGTTTCACATTTCCAGTGTTCTATAACTCATTTATAACTCTTTCTCCAAAAGATTTGTACAAACTAGTTTATATTCTAAATTTATATTGCTTTTGATTTTCATGCCTCCCAACTTGGCAATTTAAGTGATATGTTTGTTGATGTGATTTTTAATCTCTTTTGATATCATTTTAGTAAAATCATAGGTATGTTTGATTATTAGAGAGTTTGAATATAAAAATATTTTTGTGTTAACGGCAAAAATATTTCCTCTCGTTAAAAAAAAAAATCTATAACCAGCAATTCCCTGTCATTTGCTGATTATGTTATAATTGCAACATCTTAAAGCTTTACTTCCTATCCTATCTATGGATATATATTGTTCAGAGATTGTAGCTTTATTTATTTTAGGAAATAACAGATCTGTTCTTCTCTTGAATGGGTAAATAATATTGTGTCAGAGGAGAAAAACATCATAGCCAATGCTCTTGTGGGGGAATTTAAATTAGTTGAAGAAGAAAACAATTAAAGAAAATAATTTTAAGATGAATAATATTTTCAAGAATTTAAGAAACAGTAGTTCCCTAAAAGGAGGGCTGGGACATTCTGACTACCATCACCTTTCTAAGCCATCTTTCTTCCTTGACTTATTGAGTCTTCTGCCTGAGAACCTTGGGATGCTTGCAAATTTTAGACTAAGAATATTTTTAAAGTTAAACATAAAAGTTAGCTTCAGACAGAGGCGGGAAAAGTGATTTTCATTCAAAATATTAGCTTTTCTTCTTTTTTGTCCACTATGTAGTTTTGCACAGGTTAATTTTTAAGGCAAATTTCATTTCCACATCATTCTGTTTTCTGCATTAAGTGTTTAGATAGCCTAGAGAGAATGATTTTTAAAAACATTCAAATAGTAGAACTGGAAAATAGTAAAATTAAATTTGGATCAGTAAAGTTGAAATTTGTATTTACCTGAGCAGAATTTATGAATAATGGCAAATGAGAGAAATCTCAGCTATATATTTCATTTAAAAAAACAGAATTGAGAATATGTTAAGATCAAGTATCAGCAAGTAACTTTAAAGTCATTTTCTCCCTTTCTTCTAACCTCCCAGTCCTGGTGACAGAAAGAAAGCACTGCAAAAATCAATAGATAATCACCTCTCCCCCTGCAATTTCATACACACCAGCAAAAAGAGTTTTATAAAGGCTTTAGGGATATTCTATACCTTACACAGGTATCACAGAATTTCTTAGGGGAGGGTTGGAGCATTATAATCCCTCTACCACTGCAGAGGAAGGTCTACTACTAAGCCCTTCTCTACCTGGCCAAACCCTACCTTCAATATTATTGGTCATTTTTCCTCATCCTGTTATATGATTTTATATCACTGTATTTCTTGTTGTTCCTTACAACATGATAATCTATCTCTTATCTTGATCCCTGTGTGCTAACTATTCTTTCTTCAAGGAATCACTTGTATTTTGCCCTATCACCTGGGATGCAACATGCATGTCTATTGACTCTCCACTATTTTTGTTATTTGAGTATAAAGACTGTTTCTTTCTATATATATGGGACCCTTCCCTCTCTTAACACTAAGGAATAAGGAATATATTTGACATAATAAGCTCAAGAGAATCTGTCACTTGAACAGAGATAAACACAAAATCAACACAAATATGCCCAATTAACTTAAAACAAAATAATAGCTATGCATAACATTAAATATATGTAAGCATCATTTTTCTATTGATTTTATTCTATTATGAAACTCTACTCTTGTTATATGTGCTTCATTTTCATGCCTTTGTTAGTCACATGATATAATAAAGCAGTCATTAAAAATGTAAGAATACCATTCTTGACAATATGAAAATAAAGAGCAACCAATTTAAAGGTAATCTAGGTAAAACATAAACAAAATATCAAACTTTTGCATCATTGAAGATATCCATAATTTATGTGCTAAATATCATTTTGGACACAGCAGTAGCAAAAGGGGGTTATAAGAAAATAAAACATGGAAACATCTAGTAGAAGTAAAATGTAAAACTAGTCTTGCTATGTCTATTGCAAAGGAAAAAAAAAATGATGAGGAGAGGAAGGGAGGAATTGTTATAGAAGAGAGTGAGGAAAGATATCATTAAGAATTGGGGGAAAATCAGTGGTGTTTCCAAACCTCACAGTGTAGATTAGGAATTAGGGAAAAATAAAACATTGCTGGCTGGTCTCTTGGGTTAAAGCATTGAACGATTTATATAAGGAAACTGTCTAGACTATTCTTATAAACAAACCTCTTATAAGTGATAGTATTCCAGTCATATGTCACATTCTACCTGAAAGATTATTTGAATGTTTCATGAACCACTGGAATCCATTCAAATGATCTCTCTCTGTCTCTCTCTCTCTCTGTCTCTCTCTCTCCCCCTCTGTCTTTCTGTTTCTCTCTCCCAACGCCCCCTCTCCCTCTCTTTCTCCTTCTCCCTCTCCCTCTCTTTCTTCCTGTCCTCCTTCTCCCTCTCCCTCTCTTTCTTCCTGTCTTTCTCCCTGTCTCTTGCCCTCTTCTTTCCCTCTTTCTTCCTCTCCCTCTCCTTCTCCCTCTCCTTCTCCCTATCCTTCTCCTTCTCCCTCTCTTTCTCTCTCTCCCTCTCTCTCTTTCTCCCTCTCTCACCCTCTCGTTCTCTCTCTCTTCTTTCCCTTTCCCTCTCCTTCTTCCTCCCTTTCTCTCTCTCCCTCCCTCTCTCTCCCTCTCTCTTTTATTCCCTCTCCCCCCTCCCTCTCCTTCCCTCCCTCCCTCTCCCCTCCTTTTTCCTCCTTCCCTTTCTCTCTCTCTCTCTCTCCCTCCCTCCTTCCTTCCTTCTCTCTTCCTCCTCTCTGCTCTGTCTCTGTCTCTGTCTGTCTCTCTGTCTCTCTCCTCCATTCTCTACCTCTCTCTGTCTCTGTCTCTCTCTGTGTCTCTCTCTATCTCTGTCTCTCTCCCTCCTTTCTCTGTTTCTCTCTGTCTCTGTCTCTGTCTCTCTGTCTGTCTATCTGTGTGTGTGTGTGTGTGTGTGCGTGTGTGTGTGTGTGTGTATGAAAAGGGGCTGATGTCCATTGCTTAATTTTAACTTGGCATTGATAAGAAGAAAACTAGGATACTTACCAGCTTGATTGGTTGTTATGCTGACTGCAGCAAACTGTCTTGGGGATGAACTCATGTAAGACACTCCATTAACAGCATCAATCTCAAATGTATAGTTAGTGTGTGCTAGAAGGTCTGCCACTGTCACTGTGGTGTTGCTTAGTCCAAACTGTCGTGGCAGGAAGCGAACATTGGGGCTGCATGGCTCACATTGTTTAACACTCCCCCCACATTTTTTACATATAATGTTGAAGGTCACATCTTTCCGTCCTCCTGTGTCTCGGGGCCAACTCCAGTCCAGTATAACGGAGGTCTCGTTTATATTAGATATAACATTTCTTGGTGTAGATGGAGGTCCTGCAAGGTAGTTCAATAGGGAAGATTAATAAGCTTCACGTCTCTTTTCTTAACATGTGAAACAGAAATTTTACAAATGGAACTGGCAATGGCAAGTAGTTGTCTCATTTTATCATCTGCTTATCAACTGTCCTTATGAGATGTCATTAGATAATCGACATAACGAAACAAAAATAAGTGCCCTGCCCAGTCTATTAACTTGGAATCATGAGTCAAAGCTGAATAAATTTCAGAAAGCCACACAAAACAAATTAGTGCTAATTTTAATTCCCATGTGAAGGATTATTTCAAAAATTCTGGTATTTGTAAATCTTAGTTCTTCTTTTTTTCACTCAAGTCTGACAGAAAACAGCCAGGATGAATATAAATTTAAAAGAATAAATTCCATTTCTATAAGTTTCCATTACCTGTCCATTGTAAATTTTGTAATATTCATTATTTTTTCCCCTGGGGAAGAGGAAGGGAGTGATGCTTATATGGATATTTCTTTGTGGTCAATTCATTTCGTGATATATGTTGCATTTGTGGTGAGCCAGGCATGAAGAGAGGAATTCAGAAAGAAGTTTCAGTTGCACATGAATAACATAAAGAAATAAGCCAGAAGAGAAAATACGAAAATAAATAAATAAATAGCCAAATAAATAAAAAAGAAAACCAAACAAAACATGGGGTCATGGGTTGCAGCAAAACTACTCACGGGTACAAGCCATGGATGGAGGGTCTTTGTCTGCTCTGAAGTAATTATTCTCACACCTGCAGTCCATGGCACCATCCTCCTGGGTAGAGCTATGAGGCGGGCACTTGAAACACTTCATATTGCCAGCAAAGGCCTTGTAGAATCCTGGTCGACAAGCTATAAAACAAATCATAGAGGCTTTTTTGTTAATCCTGTAGGATTTTCTCATGAAAAAAAAATTATGAATCCCTATGGAGTAATTTTTTTTTCTTCTTTTAATTCGTGCAGCTATCACTGGAAAAGCTCTTACTATAGGAAAGACACCATACATGAAATAATAAATCCTGCCCTCAAAAAGTTTATAATTCTATCTCAGCAGGGAGATAACAGCAAAAAGTTCTTTAAACCACAAGATTATAGATTTTTGGTATCAAATAAAAAAGAAATTTCTATCCTTTGTTTTTATAGTTTTACTCAATATCAGGTTATTTGAGGGGACAAAGATCTATTTTATCATTTAAATAATACTGTCTTTTGAACACTCTTCAGCTGTGTGATCCTGAGCAAGTGACTTAAATTTTCTTTTTTGCCTTAATGCCCTGAAGATGAAAATGGCAAAAACAAACAAACAAAAAAAGAAGCAAAACAAAACAAAATGAAAAATCCCAACCCATGGGATCGTCATCATGACATCATCATGAAGAATGAGACATAACTGAATAACTAAAGAACAGCAATATAGTACACATTGTTGTTTTCAAATACTTATAAAAATTATTTGTGACTGACTCTTTGGGGAAGGAAAAAAGAGGGTAATTAAACTCCATACCCAAAATGGGTACATGATGTGGGCATAAAGAGTGATACCATAAACATATTAGAAGAACAATCAGATTTTTGGAGAAGGGAGGAATCTATAACCAAAGAACTAGAGAAGATTGTAAAAGGCAAAATGGACAACTTTGACTACATTAAATTAAACACTTTTTGTATAAACAAAACATAAAACGAGATTAAAAAGCAATAAACAGAAACAAGATTAAAAGGAAGTACAAAGCTGGGAAAATATTTACAGCCAGTGTTTCTGATAAAGGCCTCTTTTCTAAAATATATAGAGAAGCGTGTCAAATTTATAAAAATACAAGTAATTCCCTAATTGATAAATAGTCAAAGGATATGATCAGACAATTTTCATGTTCCAAAACGCTCTAATGATTAGAGAACACTAATGATTAGAGAAATGCATGTAAAAACAACTGTAAGGTACTACTTCAGGTTGGCTAAGATGACAGGAGAAGATGATAAATGTTGGAGGGGATGTGGGGAACGTGGGACACTAATGTATTGTTGGTGAAGTTGTGAAATGATCCATTTATTCTGGCGAATAATCTGAAACTATGCCCAAAGTTCTCCCAAGCTGTGCATACTGAACAGTGTTACTACTGGATCTATATCCCAAGGAAATCTTAAAGGAGGGAAAAGGACCCACATGTGCAAAAATTCTGTAGCAGCTCTTTTTGTGATATCAAAGAACTGGAAAATAAGTAGATGCTCATCAAGTGAGGAATGGTTAAACAAATTGTGGCACATGAAGATAATGGAATATTATTCTATAAAAAATGATGAACAAGCTGATTTTAGAAAGCCATGGAAAGATTTACATGAACTGATGCTGAATGAAATAAGCAGAGCCAGGAATACATTGTATACAATGACAGGAAGAATGTGCAATGATCAACTATGAAAAACTTGGTTCTTCTCAGTGGTTCAGTGATCCAAAGCAATCCCGGTAGACTTTGGACAGAAAATGCTAAATGCATTCACAAAAAGAATTATGGAGATTGAATGTTAATCAGCACGTGTTATGTTCACTTACTGATTTGGTTCTCTCCTGTGTTTTTTTTCTTTTGCTTTAATTTTTCTTTCCCAGCATGATTAATAAAGCAATGAGTGTTAAAAAGAAGCTAAGTCGAAGAAAAGACTGATTTTTATATTTCTTAAGTAGTTGATAAGAAGCTCCACTTTTGTGTTCACACTAATATTTTCCATACTAGCTGAAAATATTGAAAATATTTCCTCCAGTCTTCTCCTCCCCAAACTATGCAAGCTCCAAACTTTGCTCCTTCTCAGCTAAGTGTCTTCTTTGTAATCTATAGCCTGAGAGAGTTGTTTAGACATTAATCATTGAGAGTTGAAGAGACTTGTCTGGAGTTGCAGGTCTGTGATTTATTAGAGATGGGATTTGAATCCATGTCTTTCTGGAACTGAGACCAGTTTCACAACTTAATTGTGAGATTTAAGCATTCTAAAGGGATCATCTGAACTCCCTGATTTATGTCTATCCTTCCTTCTCAGTCAAATAGAACAAAGCAGAATAGACATGGGAGAGCTAAGTGATGAAAATCAAATATCCCTCATCATGTTCAAACTTAAAGATGTGGAATTCTCTTTTTTTTCCACTTTATTTTATTTATTTTTTTAAATAACTTTTTATTGATAGAACACATGCCAGGGTAATTTTTTACAGCATTATACCTTGCATTCAATTCTGTTCCGATTGTTCCCCTCCCTCCCTCCACCTCTTCCCCCAGATGGCAAGCAGTTCTTTACATGTTGAATGGGTTACAGTATATCCTAGATACAATATATGTGTGCAGAACCGAACAGTTTTCTTGTTGCACAGGGAGAAATGAATTCAGAAGGTATAAATAACCCGGGAAGAAAAACAAAAATGCAATCAGTTTATATTCATTTCCCAGTGTTCTTTCTCTGGGTGTAGCAGCTTCTGTCCATCTTTGATCAATTAAAGCTCTCTTTATCGAAGAAATCCACTTCCATCAGAATACATCCTCAGACAGTATCGTTGAGGTATATAATGACCTCCTGGTTCTGCTCATTTCACTTAGCATCAGTTCATGTAAGTCTTGCCAGTCCTCTCTGTATTCATCCTACTGGTCATGCCTTTTTTTTTTTTTTAAATTTTATTTAATAATTACTTTATATTGACAGAATCCATGCCAGGGTAATTTTTTTACAACATTATCCCTTGCACTTGTTTCTGTTCCGATTTTTCCCCTCCCTCCCTCCTGCCCCTCCCCTGGATGGCAAGCAGTTTTATATATGTTAGATATGTTGCAGTATATCCTAGATACAATATATGTTTGCAGAACCGAACAGTTCTCTTGCTGCACAGGGAGAATTGGATTCAGAAGCTAAAAGTAACACAGGAAGAAAAACAAAAATGCAGATAGTTCACATTCATTTCCCAGTGTTCTTTCTTTGGGTGTCGCTGCTTCTGTACATCATTTATCAATTGAAACTCAGTTAGGTCTCTTTGTCAAAGAAATCCACTTCCATCAGAATACATCCTCATACAATATCGTTATCTAAGTGTATAATGATCTCCTGGTTCTGCTCATTTCACTTAGCATTAGTTCATGTAAGTCTCGCCAAACCTCTCTGTATTCATCTTGCTGGTCATTTCTTACAGAACAATAATATTCTATAACGTTCATATACCACAATTTACCCAGCCATTCTCCAATTGATGGGCATCCATTCAATTTCCAGTTTCTAGCCACTACAAACAGGGCTGCCACAAACATTTTGGCACATACAGGTCCCTTTCCCTTCTTTAGTATTTTTTTGGGATATAAGCCCAATAGAAACACTGCTGGATCAAAGGGTATGCACAATTTGATAACTTTTTGGGCATAATTCCAGATTGCTCTCCAGAATGGTTGGATTCATTCACAACTCCACCAACAATGCATTAGTGTCCCAGTTTTCCTGCATCCCCTCCAACATTCATCATTATTTTTTCCTGTTATTTTAGCCAATCTGACAAGTATCTCAGAGTTGTCTTAATTTGCATTTCTCTGATCAATAATGATTTGGAACACTCTTTCATATGAGTGTTAATAGTTTCAATTTCATCATCTGAAAATTGTCTGTTCATATCCTTTGACCATTTATAAATTGGAGAATGGCTTGATTTCTTATAAATTTGAGTCAGTTCTCTATATATTTTGGAAATGAGGCCTTTATCAGAACCTTTAACTATGAAGATGTTTTCCCACTTTGTTGCTTCCCTTCTAATCTTGTTTGCATTCATTTTATTTGTACAAAGGCTTTTTAATTTGATGTAATCAAAATTTTCTAATTTGTGATCAGTAATGGTCTCTAGTTCATCTTTGGTCATAAATTCCTCCCTCTTCCACAGGTCTGCAAGGTAAACTATCCTATGCTCTTCCAATTTATTTATAATTTAGGCATTCTTTATGCCTAGGTCATGAACCCATTTTGACCTAATCTTGGTGTATGGTGTTAAGTGTGGGTCAATGCCTAGTTTTTGCCTTACTGATTTCCAATTTTCCCAGCAATTTTTGTCAAATAATGCATCTTATCCCAGAAACTGGTGTCTTTGTTTTGTCAAACACTGTATTATTAAAGTTATTGGCTGTTTTGTCCTTTGAACCTAACCTATTCCATTGATCAACTAGTCTATTTCTTAGCCGATACCAGATGGTTTTAGTAATGTGGCTTTATAATATAATTTTAGATCTGGTACAGCTAGGCCACCTTCATTTGATTTTTTTTTCATTAATTCCCTTGAAATTCTTGACCTTTTGTTTTTCCATATGAACTTTGTTGTTATTTTTTCTAATTCATCAAAGTAGTTTTTTGGGAGTCTGATTGGTATAGCGCTAAATAAATAGATTAATTTAGGTAGTATTGTCATCTTTATTATATTTGCTCGCCCAATCCAAGAGCATTTAATATTTTTGCAGTTGGTTAGATCAGACTTAATTTGTGTGGAAAGTGTTTTGTAGTTTTGCTCATAAAGTTTCTGATTTTCCCTTGGCAGATAGATTCCTAAATATTTTATACAATCAGTATTTACTTTAAATGGAATTTCTTTTTGTAACTCTAACTATTGGGTTTTGTTAGTGATATATAAGAATACTGATGACTTATGTGGGTTTATTTTATATCCTGCAACTTTGCTGAAGGTGTAGACTGTTTCTAATAACTTTTTGGTAGAATCTCTGGGGTTCTCTAAGTATACCATCATGTCATCAGCAAAGAGTGATAATTTAGTTTCCTCATTGCCTATTCTTATTCCTTTAATCTCTTTCTCAACTCTTATTGCCAAAGCTAGCATTTCTAATACAATATTAAATAGTAACGGTGATAGTGGGCAACCTTGTTTCACTCCTGATCTTATTGGGAATGGTTGCAGTTTGTCCCCGTTACATATGATGCTTACTGCTGGTTTTAAATAGATGCTACTGATTATTTTAAGGAAAAGTCCATTTATTCCTATACTCTCAAGAGTTTTTAATAGGAATGGATGTTGGATTTTATCAAATGCTTTTTCTGCATCTATTGAGATGATCATATGGTTTTTGTTAATTTGATTATTAATATGGCCAATTATATCGATAGTTTTCCTAATATTGAACCAGCCCTGCATTCCTGGTATAAATCCTACTTGATCATGATGTATTATCCTGGGGATGATCTTCTGTAGTCTTTTTGCTAATATCTTATTCAAGATTTTAGCATCAATATTCATTAGGGAGATTGGTCTATGAGTTTCTTTCTATGTTTTCAAACTTTCTGGTTTAGGTATCAGTACCATGTCTGTGTCATAAAAGGAGTTTGGTAGGACTTCTTCATTCCCTAATTTTTTCAAATAGTTTATAAAGCATTGGGGCTAATTGTTCTTTGCATGTTTTGTAGAATTCACATGTAAATCCATCTGGTCCCGGGGATTTTTTTTTAGGGAGTTGATTAATAGCTTGTTCTATTTCTTTTTCTGAAATGGGACTATTTAAGCAATTACTTCCTCCTCTGATAATCTGGGAAGCCTATATTTTTGGAGGTAGTCATCCATTTCTCTTAGGTTATCAAATTTATTGGCATAAAGTTGGGCAAAGTAACCCCTTATTATTTCTTTAATTTCCTCTTCATCAATGGTAAGTTCTCCTTTTTCATTTTTAAGACTGGCAATTTGATTTCCCTCTCTTCTTTTTCTAATCAGATTTACCAAAGGTTTATCAATTTTATTGGTTTTTTCATAAAACCAACTCTTAGTTTTATTTATTAGTTCAATAGTTTTTTTTTTTTTTTTACTTTCTATATTATTAATTTCTCCTTTTAATTTTAGAATTTCAAGTTTAGTAATTGATTGGGGGTTTTAAATTTGGTCTTTTTCTAACTTTTTAAGTTCCAGGTCCAATTCATTGACCTTCTCTTTTTCTATTGTATTCAAGTAAGCCTCTAAGGATATAAAATTTCCCCTTATTACTTCTTTGGCTGCATCCCATAAATTTTGATATGATGTCTCATTGTTGTCATTATCTTGAGTGAAATTATTAATTGTGTCTATAATTTGCTGTTTCACTCAATCATTCTTTAAGATGAGATTATTTAGTTTCCAATTACTTTTTGGTCTATTTACACCTAACTTTTTGTTGAATGTAGTTTTTATTGCATTGTGATCTGAAAAGAAAGAATTTACTATTTCTGCCTTCTTGCATTTAATTTTGAGGTCTTTATGTCCTAATATATGGTCAATTTTTGTGTAGGTTCCATGAACTGCTGAGAAGAAAGTATACTCCTTTCTGTCACCATTCAGTTTTCTCCAGAGATCTATCATACCCAATTTTTCTCATATTCTATTTACCTCTTTAATTTCTTTCTTATTTGTTTTGTGATTTGATTTATCTAAATCTGAGAGTGCAAGATTGAGATCTCCCACTATTATAGTTTTGCTGTCTATTTCTTTTCGCAACTCTCTTAGCTTCTCTTTAAGGAAGTTAGATGCTATCCCACTTGGTGCATATATGTTTAATACTGATATTGCTTCATTGTCTATAGTACCCTTAAGCAAGATGTAGTTTCCTTCCTTATCTCTTTTAATTAGATCAATCTTTGCTTTTGCTTGATCTGAGATAAGGATGGCTACCCCTGCTTTTTTGACTTCACCTGAAGCATAATAGATTCTGCTCCAGACTTTTACCTTTAGTCTGTATGTATCTCCCTGTTTTAAATGTGTTTCCTGTAAACAACAGATATAGGGTTCTGACTTTTGATCCAGTCTGCTATCCGCCTCCTCTTTATGGGAGAGTTCATCCCATTCACATTTGCGATTAAAATAACCAATTTTGCATTTCCTGCCATCCTAATATCCCCAGATTATACTTTTCTTTTTTTTGCCCTCCTTCCCTATTGGGCCCACTAACGTCACGCAGCTCTCCCTCTTTAGTATCCCTCCCTCCTCCCTTTGAATCCCTTCCCCTTTCTTGTACCCTTCCCTTATTACTCTTTTTCCTTCTCCCTTTTCCTCTCCCACTTTTTAATGAAGTGAGAGAAGAATCTCTGTAAAACAAAATGTAAATTGATTCCTCTTTGAGCCAACTCTGATGAGAGTAGGATTCACACAATGTTCCTCCCCCTCTCTAAGTTCCCTCATATATGATAGGTTTCCTTTGCCTCATTGTCGCATGTAGTTTCCCTCTTTTTATCTCCCTTCTTCCCTTTTTCTGACACTATCCCCTTTCCATTTCTACTTCCTTTTTTTTATGTTATATCGGTAAAATCAAATTATACATATGATTTTTATGTATATTCACAACAGAAATACAGTTCTCAAGAATTCCTTTTACCTTTTTCTACTTCTCTTGATTCCTGTTGTTGAAGATCAAATTTTTTGTTTAAGTCTGGTTTTTTCCTTAGAAACAGATGGAATTCCTCTATTTCATTAAATGTCCATCTTCTTCCGTGGAAAAAAAAATACTCAGCTTAGCTGGGTAGTTTATTCTTGGCTGCATTCCAAGTTCTTTTGCCTTTTGGAATATCAGATTCCAGGCCCTTCGATCCTTTAATGTTGAGGCAGCCAGATCTTGCATGACCCTTATTGCGGCATCTCGGTATTTGAACTGTTTTTTCCTGGATGCTTGTAAAATTTTTTCTTTAGTCTGGAAATTCTGAAGTTTGGCCACAATATTCCTCGGAGTCTTTATTTTAGGGTCTTTTTCAGAAGGTGTTCGATGAATTCTTTCAACGCCTATTTTCCCTTCCGGTTCTATTACTTCTGAGCAGTTCTCTTTGATGATTTCCTGTAAAATAGTATCTAGGCTCTTTTTTTCATCATAATTTTCTGGTAGTCTGATGATCCTCAGGTTATCTCTCCTAGATCTATTTTCCAGGTCTGTTGTTTTTCTAAGTAAATATTTGACATTTTTTCCAATCCTTCATTTTTTTGGTTTTGCTTGACTGATTCTTAATGTCTCAATGAATCAGTCATTTCTATTTGTTCTGTTCTAATTTTTAGTGAGTTATTTTCTTCATTAGCTTTTTTTTACTTCTTTTTGTATATGTCCAATTGAGTTGTTTTGCTCTATGGAATTTTTTTCCATTTCACTAATTTTTTTTTTAGTGAGGCATTTTCTTTTTCCAATTCGCAAACTCTGTTTCCTTGGGAGTTTTTTACCTTTTCCAATTCACATTTCAGGAAGTTGTTTTCTTTTTCCACGTTATCAAATTTTTCTTTTAGTGAGTTATGTGTCTTTCCCCATTTCTCTTCTAGCTCTCTTTTAAGGTTTTTAATAGTCTCTTCTAGGAGAGCCTTTTGTATTAGAGACCAACAATCGTCTGGAGACTGTTTGCTATTAGTGTCTTCAGGGTTGAAAAGCTGTTCTCTTTCTGTGTAGAAACTATCAATCGTTCTTTTGATTTTTTTTACTCATTTTGTTAAAGCCTGTAAGGTCTGCCTTCAGAGCCGGGAGGTTACTAGCTTCCTCTGCAGAGCAGTGAAAGGTATATGGACAGGTAGCTGTCCTGCGGACGGGCTACAAAAAGCAGCGAGGTACTGGAGTGCTCTGGGAAAGAGTTCTCCACCAGAAAGTAACTCAGGCCTGCAGGGCCGGGCTGGGAAAGTGCCTTTCAAAGAACCTCAGCTGTGTGAGATAACGACTGCCCTGGGGCTAGACAATTAGCAGTGAGAGTTTCACTGCCCCAAGCCAAACCCTGCCCTGGGGCTGTGGGTATTAGCAGCTGAGCAGTGAATGGATTTGCAGGGACCAGAAGTGTCTGCCCTGGAAGCACAATCAGCTGGGGATTTTCTATTGCCCCAGGCAGAGCCCCCCACTCTGCAGATCAGAGGCTGCTCAGGCTGTGCCCTGCTGCCCTGCAGATTAGTAACTGCCCCCACAAAAGCCCCGAAATGCCAGATGTGGCCACAGGGCTGCGGTAAAGTCTGCCTGAGTCACTTCCGGGTTTGAGGGGTTATAGCCAGATCTCGTTAGGTTCTGGCGTTTTTTAGAAGACCCTCTGTTTTAGGCTTTAACTTCTCTGCCAGTTTACTACTTTGTAATCAAGGCAGAACAGTTAGCCTATAGCAGAGTCATCTCTATAACTTCTCTAGCCACAGAGATCACCCCCGCCCCTGGTCTGCTCAGGAAGCTAGTCTCTCCCTGCCTGTGCTAGTCTGTTCCTGGCCTCTCAGGACAAACCTTTCCTGGCGAGCTTCCGGATTGACTGGTAAATTGTAGTGCTTCTTATCTTCATGAATTTAAGTAGTGAAGAGTTATTTTTGAGGCTGAATTAAATAGTTGGTTTGAGGGTAATGAGAGGAGCTTAGAGTCGTGTGTGCCTGCTCTGCCATCTTGGCTCTGCCACGGAAATCCTTGTCATGGAATTCTCTTGAATAGATCATCTCATATCCTGTACAACCTTTGGAAACCTGAATCTGTCCATCCTTTCACACATCTTCAAAGTAGTTTCAGACAAAGGCTACCTCTAAACAAACTAAAAATTAAGCAAAAGGTCCAAGATGAAGGAGTTTACAAATGCAGCTGTATCTCTTTTTAAAAACAAATTTATTCATTAATTTGCACCAACCTCTTTTGAAATGAATATTTGAATTTCAAGTGGAAAATCATTATAGTGATTTTTTTGAGATATACTTTGATTTATCCTCTTTAAATACATCTTATATCTAAAACATTGTAAATATCCAGACATAGCATGAGAAATTCTATTATGTTAATCACAAGAGATTAATATAGTATTTACTGTGTACTCTATTAAGTGCTATGTGGACATAAAGTGGTATAAATGCCATTTAATTGGGTGAAAGAAACAAGACATAGAGATTAAGAGTTAACTATCACAGGCAAGGTATGCTAAGTTTCAGGGCTTCATAAGGGCTTGTAGTAAACAGGGGATTTAGAATAATGAAATGGAATGTTAGAGATTTTAAAGATATTTTAATTCAACTCTTTCATTTTATATTTGAAGATACTGAGACCAAAGTGATTAAGTAATTCATCTAGAATGATAATGTAGAGAGAACTACAGCAGATGCTTAAAGTATGATAAGAATCAATAACCAAATATGCACAAAGCAAATTAGACATTCTTCCTAGACTAATGCAATTCTTTCTCACTCTGAATAAAGATGATCATGTTATGCCACATTTCTCTTTTATTATCCTGACTTAGTTTTCCTAATTATCCTGACCCAGTCCTGCCTCAATTTTTCTAAGTGTTCTGCCTCAATTTATAAGTGTCCTGCAAAACCTCCCCTCCCTCTTTAATCAGAATATTTGATAAGGATAAAAGATTTTATGTTTTAGAATATCAGAATGCCTTTCCCCATCCCAAGCTATCAGAATATCAGACATCATCGTATCAAGATGCCTCTCCCTGTGTCTGGGGTGCCTCCTCCTATTATGTCATCCCCCTCTCTGGGGCTCACCCCATCCTGTCAGAGTCTCATTCCTGCTCTCAGCACCCTGATTCTGCCCCTGCTTCAGTCTACCCCCTGAATATGAGCAATGTATATATATATATGTCTTTGAGAACTTACATTGTTTGCTGAATTCTTGGAGATGTTAGTCTCATTTAGCCCTGGGGCCAAACCATAGATCCATTTGGTCCCAGTAAATTTCTCCCTTTCAAATAAATTATTAAATACTCTCTAATCTCTATCTAGCCTCAGTTTCTCTGGCATTACAATCAAACCCCTATCATTACCATGTACTTAATAATGGCTTCTATAGATAAAAGAACCTGTGGTATAGTGGAAAGAGATCCTGGTCTCAAAACCAGGAAAACCTGGATCCAAATTCTACCTCTAATACATACTGGACATACAACCACAGACAATGCAATTCCCAACGATTGAGGTTTAGGCAACTCTCTAAGATTATAGGTTACAGAGAAGACAGTTGGCTGAGAAGAAGCAAAGTTTGGAGTTTATTTGTGGGAGGAAGAGACTGGAGAAAATATTAAGTGTAAAATGGTGGGAATGTGTATCCCAGGACAAATCCCCACCTGGGGAAAATGTAAAAGGTGCAGCTAGATTAAATGGCTTCTAAAATCAAGATTCAAAGATTCTAATCCTCTAACCAATTAAGGAAATACTCTTTGAGATCACATCACCTACGCACTCAAACAAGGGGGCACAACCTTCATTTTGGTGACCAATGTTTAGAGAAGCACTGAGAGGTTAGGTGATTTGCCCAGTCACAGAGCCAATAAATATCACAGGCATTATCTTAGAGATGATAGGAATCATTGTTCTAGAGAAGGAAGGAAGTCTACTCCTCTTACTTTATATATGAGGAAACTGAGACCCAGAAAGTAAGTAATTTGTCGAAGGCCACAGAAGCACTAAGTTCCAGAATAAGGATCTCAGCCTAATTCCTCTGACATCAGAATCAGTGCTTCTGTGTACTCTGCCATCCTGCTTCTAACAAAAGATTGCATTACTGAAAAAATGTATTCTCTGTTAAAATTGACTTTTATAATTTGTATCACAATTTGAAAGTTGAAGGAATCCTCTTTGCTTTGGCATAGAATATGCTAGAGAAACATAAGATTATATTTAGTAATATAGATTCTATTTTATCTCTCTCTGGCATAAATTCTTGTTACCATCTTTAAGAAAGGAAGATACAATATATTGCATATTCTATGAGACTAGAATTCAGTGAAATAAAAATCACCCATTCACTATGCCACTTCCTAGCCATCCTTAAGACATGTTACTTGTACCCAACTGGCCTTTCCTCTTCACATTCTAAATATACAAATCTGTATATTTTGTCTTTCCTGTTAGAATATAAGTTCCTTGAAGTCAATTACTGTCTTGCTTGCTTGCACATGTCATGGTCTTGTACAGTTAAATGGACCTTTTACACAAATGATGTTGTAAACATCCAAAACTACATTGTTTAACTGATCAACAATTAATATCAAACACAATATATGGGTGACTAGATAGCACACTAGATAGAATGCTGGGCCTTTCTGAATTCAAATTAGGCTTTAAATACTTACTAGGTATGTGACCTGGGCAAGTAACTATCTATCATCTATTAGAATAAGCTGGAAAAGAAAATGGTAAACCATTCCAGTATCTTTGCTAAGAAAACCCCCAAATGGGATCATGAGTTGAATATTACTCATCAACAACAAAACCATAATTTTTTAAAAATAATCCCTATCAACATATTATTTTTGGAAGGTATCTGTATTCTTTATTATCGGCCAAAACTTGAAACAAGGTACTAAGTGGAATTGAGAAGACAATGGTTAAATCTGGTTTAGCATTGATTTAATCTTATAACAAAAAAAATGGCTTCCTAATAATTTAATGATTGGTGTATACTCAGTGTGGGGCATATAAGCTAGAAGCTCTCAGGGCCAAAAAGAAATGTGTCAAAAAGATAAAAGCACACTAGAAGCTTTTAGAGACAGACAGATTCATTCCATCTTCCACCTTTGTTGTGGCTGGAGGCTGAAGCACAAACCCTTGGAATTCAGGGAGATTAAGAAACCAGAGAAGGAGGCAGGAGATCAAGCTCTTGGAACCAAGGAGAGAGATAGGTCTCTAAAAAAGCTAACCAGACCCCAGGAAAAGAGAAAAGACTTTGAAGGAGACAATAAAAGATTTGGACTTTAATCCCTCGATATTCTTGTGGTGATTATTGAACTGAAACAAAGGCTGCTCCCAGAGATCCCAAGAAAACCTCAACAGAGAACATAACATTATTTTTATTATAGCTATTTATTTACAAGATATATGCATGAGTAATTTTTCAGCATTGACAATCGCAAAACCTTTTGTTCCAACTGTTCCCCTCTTTCCCCCAGACCCCTTCCCCAAGAGGCAGGTTGACTCAAACATGTTAAATATGTTAAAGTATAAGTTAAATACAATATCTGTATGCATGTTCATACAGTTATTTTGTTGTACAAAAAGAATTGGACTTTGAAATGGTGTACAATTAGCCTGTGATAGAAATCCAAAATGCAGGCAGACAAAAATAAAGAGATTGAGAATTCTATGTAGTGGTTCATGTTCATCCCCCAGAGTTCTTTTGCTGGGTGTAACTGGTTCAATTCATTACTACTCTTTTGGAATTAATTTGGTTCATCTCATTGTTGAAGAGGGCCATGTCTATCAGAATTGATCATCATATAATATTGTTGTTGAAGTATTTAATGATCTCTTGGTCCTGCTCATTTCACTCAGCATCAGTTCATGTAAGTCTCTCCAGGACAAGAGAAGGAATTGTAAAGTGGGGGGATACTAAAAAGGGAGCACTGTGAAAAACAAGTGGTGCTCACAAGTTTAATACTGGGGAGGAGCGTAAGAGGGAAGTAAAGGAAAAAAGCATAACCAGGAGCTAACAAGATGGCAAGTAATACAGAATTAGTAATTTTAACCACAAATGTGACTGGGCTAAACTCCCTCATAAAGAGGAAGCCATTAGCAGACTGGATTAAAAGCCAGAATCCTACAATATTCTCCAGATGAATCCACAAAGGATTTTACAGTAAACGCACTTGAAGCAGGGAGATATACAGAGTAAAGGTAAAAGGTTGAAGAAGAATCTGCTTCAGGTTAAGTCAAAAAAGCAGGGATAGCCATCCTGATCTCAGATCAAGCAAAAGCAAAAAATGATCTAATTAAAAGAGATAAGGAGGGGCACTATATCTTGCTAAAGAGTAGCATAGATAATGAAGCAATATCAATATTAAACATATATGCACCAAGTGGTGTAGCATCTAAATTCTTAAAAGAGAAATTAAGAGAGCTGCAAGAAGAAATAGACAGCAAAACTATAATAGTGGGAGATCTCAAACTTGCACTCTTGAATTAGATAAATCAAACCACAAAATAAATAAGAAAGAAGTCAAAGAAATAAATACAATACTAGAAAAGTTAGATATGAAAGATTTTTGGAGGATACTAAATGGAGACAGAAAGATGTACACTTTCTCTCAGCTGTTCATGGAACCTATACAAAAATTTACCATATATTAGGACATAAAAACCTCAAAATTCAACTGCAGTAAGGCAGAAATAGTAAATGCATCCTTTTTAGACCATGATGCAATGAAATTTATATTCAATAAAAAGCCTGAGAAAAATAGACCAAAAAAAAATTGGAAACTAAATAATTTCATACTAAAGATGATTGGGTGAAACAGCAAATCATAGACATAATTAATAACTTCACCCAAGAAAATGATAATAATGAGATGTCATGCCAAAATTTGTGGAATGAAGCCAAAGCAGTAATAAGGGGAAATTTTATATCTCTAGCGGCCTATTTGGATAAAATAGAGAGAGAAAAGATGAATGAATCAGGTTTAGAACTAAAAATGCTAGAAAAGGAACAAATTAACGCCCCCAAACCCCCGTCAAACACTAAACTTGAAATTCTAAAAATAAAAGGAGAGATTAATAAAATTGAAAGTAAAAAAACTAATTAATAAAACTAAGAATTGATTCTGTAAAAAAAAAAAAAACAAAGTAAATAAACCCTTAGTAAATCTGATTTTTAAAAAAATGAAAGAGGAAAATCAAATTGTTAGTCTTAAAAATGAAAAGTGAGAACTTGCCACTAATGAAGAGGAAATTAGAGAAATAATTAGGGGTTACTTTGCCCAAGTTTATTCCAATAAATTCGAAAACTTAAATAAAATGGAAAAATACCTTCAAAAATATAACTTGCCCAGATTAACAGAGGAAGAAGTAAATTGATTAAACAGTCCCATCTTAGAAAAAGAAGTAGAACAAGCTATTGATCAACTCCCTAAGAAAAAATCCCCAGGATCGGATGGATTTACATGTGAATTCTACCAAACATTTAAAGAACAATTAACTCCAATGCTACATAAACTATTTGAAAAAAATAAGGATTGAAGGAGTCCTACCAAATTCCTTTTATGATACAGACATGGTACTGATATCTAAACCAGATAGGTTGAAAACAGAGAAAGAAAATCATAGACTAATCTCCCTAATGAATATTAATGCTAAAATCTGAAATAAAATATTAGCAAAAAGATTACAGAAAATCATCCCCAGGATAATACATTATGACCAAGTAGGATTTATACCAGAAATGCAGGGCTGGTTCAATATTAGGAAAAGTATTAGCATAATTGACTATATCAATAACCAAATTAACAAAAACCATATGATTATCTCAATAGATGCAGAAAAAGCATTTGATAAAATCCAACATCCATTCCTATGAAAACACTTGAGAGGGTAGGAATAAATGGACTTTTCCTTAAAATAATCAGTATCATCTATTTAAAACTGTCAGTAAGCATCATGTGTTATGGGGATAAACTGGAACCATTTTCAGTAAGATCAGGAGTGAAACAAGGTTGCCCACTATCATTATTATTCAATATTGTATTAGAAATGCTAAGCTTGGCAATAAGAGTTGAGAAAGAGATTAAAGAATCACAGTAGATAATAAGGAAACCAAATTATCACTCTTTGCAGATGATATGATGGTATACTTAGAGAACTCCAGAGATTCTATTAAAAAGCTATTAGAAATAATTTACATATTTAGCAATATTTCAGGATACAAAACAAATCCACATAAATCCTCAGCATTTTTATACATCACCAACAAAATCCAACAGCAAGAGATACAAAGAGAAATTCCATTCAAAATAATTGTTGACCCAGTCAAACACTAAACTTGAAATTCTAAAAATAAAAGGAGAGATCAATAAAATTGAAAGTAAAAAAAAAAAAAAAACTATTGAATTAATTAATAAAACTAAGAGTTGGTTCTATGAAAAAACCAACAAAATAGACAAACCCTTAGTAAATCTGTTTTAAAAAAAGAAAGAGGAAAATCAAATTGTTAGTCTTAAAAATGAAAAGGGAGAACTCGCAGCTAACAAAGAGAAAATTAGAGCAATAATTTGGAGTTACTTTGCTCAGCTTTATGCCAATAAATTCGACAACTTAAATGAAATAGAAGAATACATCCAAAAATATAGCTTGACCAAACTAACAGAGGAAGAAGTAAATATCCTAAACAGTCCCATCTCAGAAAAAGAAATAGAACAAACTATCAATCAACGCCCTAAGAAAAAATCCCCAGATGGATTTACATGTGAATTCTATCAAACATTTAAAGAACAATTAACTCCAATGCTAAATAAACTATTTGAAAAAATAGGGATTGAAGGAGTTCTACCAAACTCCTTTTATGACACAGATATGGTACTGATACTTAAACCAGGTAGGCTGAAAACAGAGAAAGAAAATTATAGACCAATCTCCCTAATGAATATTGATGCTAAAATCTTAAATAAAATATTAGCAAAAAGATTACAGAAAATCATCCCCAGGATAATACACTATGACCAAGTAGGATTTATGCCAGAAATGCAGGGCTGGTTCAATATTAGGAAAGCTATTAGCATAATCGACTATATCAATAACCAAACAAACAAAAACCATATGATCATCTCAATAAATGCAGAAAAAGCATTTGATAAAATCCAACATCCATTCCTAATAAAAACACTTGAGAGCATAGGAATAAATGGAATTTTCCTTAAAATAGTCAGGAGCATATATTTAAAACCATCAATAAGCATCATATGCAATGGGGAAAAACTGGAACCTTTCCCAGTAAGATCTGAAGTGAAGCAAGGTTGTCCACTATCATCATTATTATTCAATATTGTATTAGATACACTAGCCTCTGCAATAAGAATCGAGAGAGATATTAAAGGAATTAGAGTAGGCAATGAGGAAATCAAACTATCACTCTTTGCAGATGATATGATGGTATCCCTAGAGAACCTCAGAGATTCTACTAAAAAGCTATTAGAAATAATTCATAATTTCAGCAAAGAGCTGGATACAAAATAAATCCCCATAAATCCTCAGCATTTTTATACATCACCAACAAAACCCAACAGCAAGAGATACAAAGAGAAATTCCATTCAGAATAACTGTTGATACCATAAAATATTTGGGAATTTATCTACCAAAGGAAAGTCAGGAATTATATGAGAAAAATTACAAAAAAAGTTTCCATACAAATAAAGTCAGACTTAAATAAGTGGAAAAATATTAAGTGCTCTTGGATAGGCTGAGCGAATATAATAAAGATGACAATACTCCCTAAACTAATCTATTTATTTAGTGCTATACCAATCAGACTTCCAAGAAAATATTTTAATGATCTAGAAAAAATAACAACAAAATTCATACGGAATAATAAAAAGTAGAGAATCTCAAGGCAATTAATGAAAAAAAAAATCAAATGAAGGTGGCCTAGCTGTACCTGATCTAAAATTATATTATAAAACCATTTGGTATTGGCTAAGAAATAGATTAGTTGATCAATGGAAAAGGTTAGGTTCACAAGACAGAATAGTCAACTATAGCAATCTAGTATTTGACAAACACAAAGATCCTAACTTTTGGGATAAGAATTCATTATTTGATAAAAAACTGCTGGGATAACCGGAAATTAGTATGGCAGAAATTAGGGATGGACCCACACTTAATACCATATACCAAGATAAGATCAAAATGGGTCCATGACCTAGGCATAAAGAACGAGATTATAAATAAATGAGAGGAACATAGGATAGTTTATCTCTCAGACTTGTGGAGGAGAAAGAAATTTGTGACCAAAGATGAACTAGAGATCATTACTGATCACAAAATAGAAAAATTTGATTACATCAAATTAAAAAGCCTTTGTACAAACAAAACTAATGCAAACAAAATTAAAAGGGAAGCAACAAACTGGAAAAACATCTTCACAGTTAAAGGTTCTGATAAAGGCCTCATTTCCAAAATATATAGAGAACTGACTCAAATCTATAAGAAATCAAGCCATTTGCCAATTGATAAATGGTCAAAGGATATGAACAGACAATTTTCAGATGATGAAATTGAAACTATTACCACTTATATGAAAGAGTGTTCCAAATCACTATTGATTAGAAAAATGCAAATTAAGACAACTCTGATACCACTACACTCCTGTCAGATTGGCTAAGATGACAGGAAAAAAATAATGATGAGTGTTGGAGGGGATGCGGGAAAACTGGGACACTGATGCATTGTTGGTGGAGTTGTGAATGAATCCAACCATTCTGGAGAGCAATCTGGAATTATGCCCAAAAAGTTATCAAATTGTGCATACCCTTTGATCCAGCAGTGTTTCTATTGGGCTTATATCCCAAAGAAATACTAAAGAAGGGAAAGGGACCTGTATGTGCCAAAGTGTTTGTAGCAGCCCTGTTTGTAGTGGCTACAAACTGGAAATTGAATGGATGCCCATCAATTGGAGAATGGCTGGGTAAATTGTGGTATATGAATGTTATGGAATATTATTGTTTTGTAAGAAATGACCAGCAGGATGAATACACAGAGGCTTGGCGAGACTTACATGAACTGATGCTAAGTGAAATGAGCAGAACCAGGAGATCATTATACACTTCGACAACGATATTGTATGAGGATGTATTCTGATGGAAGTGGATTTCTTTGACAAAGAGACCTAACTGAGTTTTAATTGATAAATGATGGACAGAAGCAGCGACACCCAAAGAAAGAACACTGGGAAATGAATGTGAACTATCTGCATTTTTGTTTTTCTTCCCGGGTTATTTTTACCTTCTGAATCCAATTCTCCCTGTGCAGCAAGAGAACTGTTCAGTTCTGCAAACATATATTGTATCTAGGATATATTGCAACATATCTAACATATATATGACTGTTTGCCATCTAGGGGTGGGGGTGGAGGGAGGGAGGGGAAAAATCGGAAAAGAAACAAGTGCAAGGGATCATGTTGTAAAAAAATTACCCTGGCATGGATTCTGTCAATGTAAAGTTTTATAAAATAAAATAAAATAAAATATTAAAAAAAATAATTGTTGATAGCATAAAATATTTGGGAATCTATCTACCAAAGAAAATTCAGGAACTATATAAGCAAAATTAAAAAAACATTTTCCACACATATAAAGTCAGATTTAAATAATTGGAAAAAAAGATTAAATATTCTTGGATAGGCCACGTGAATATAATAAAGATGACAATACTCCCTAAACTAATGTATTTATTTAGTGCTATATCAATCAGACTCCTATTAGGCCTAATAGCTTAACTGTATATTTCAACTATATATTTAAAAGTCATAGTAATTTGATTTCATGTCTTATGTTGTATGTGTGACTACTACAAACTTGAATACATCATACTATATTTCATCATACTACTCTAAAGCACTTATAAACATTAAATACAATAAAATTTATGGATTTTTTTAATAAACTGGAGGATTTTGTCTTCTTTAAAGTGCAAAAGATTCTAGTGATGTGTCAAAGATAGAAAGATTTTGATAATTTCTGTAAAGAGAATATACAATGTCACTTTTATACTGCCACAGTTTTGATTATCCTTCTCTTTGCTTGCATAACTTCCTGTTTTCTCTATTACAATAATTAACTTAGTAGATGGTATGCACAGAAAGACAAGTCCAGGTATGCATTACTGAGAAACTGATAAAATGTGTTTATTTCTACCACATTTAAAAGGAAAATAAAACAAACAATATATATATTTTTTAAATTTGTTTTTAATCCAAATTTAACATTTAGGATAAAAAAGGAATGAAATGTACCAATCCCAAAATTATATGTGACAATGGTACAGTACAAAAAAAAAAAATGGATGCAGTGTATCACAAAGAAAGTGCAAGAAAATTTTCTAAAATACTATCTGTGAAATAAGTGATAATTGGAATAAGTAATAATAAATACAAATACTACTTATGCCTCAAATAATTATAAAGAGCTTCGAGATACAGTTTTAGCATCATTCAAAAAAAAAAAAAAAAGAAAAGAAAAGAAAACCAGCCAATTTCTTGAGTCATAATTGATGGTATTGAACTCTGAAGATATAGAGAATGGGTAAGGTTGCCCTGGTGAAAGGAAAACAAATGCAGTTAGTAAACTGTGGTAGTTACTATTGAAAGAGAAGAGACAATCTTTCAATTGCATAGTGCATTTTCTCTACAATTCACTAATGTATTTGACTTTGAGAGGAAAGCATGGTCCTAATTAAGGGTTAAATAGTTCATTTCAATCTGAATTAAATTTAAATTAAAAAAATAAAGCTGTTGGTAAATAGAGACCTCTTAGTATTCAGATCTTCAGTCCTCTAATCACTGAGCAAAATCACCAATTCCCAGCCATAAATACAAAGTAATGACCTGAACCAGCACTGACTAAACAGATGATTTCCTGGCTCTGCTATTCTAGTCCTGACAGGACTATTCACCTATACAAGGTCAAAGCAACTGTTTATTTGCAGAATGAGCTGCACTCCCCCATCTTATAGGAACTCTATTCTTTGCTATCTGAATAGAAGTGCAAAGATTTGAGGCGAGACTGAAGCATTTCAATATATTGGAAGTGACTTTGTGCAGTCATTAACCACTGTCTGCAATGATCAACATTTACAAAATGATAGAGTATTTCCTTCTTTTGTTCCTCCCATTGTTCAATAAAAACTGCTTTGGGGCAAGATGCCATGCAACATTAAAATGTAAGGTATTTTTTTTTTTTTTAACACAATCCAGTCTCAGTCAAAAGGTTTTCTTTCTTCCCCATGATGATTTAGCAAGACAGGTGCAAGTAACTGGGGATTTATTTAACTTCCACTACAAAGAGAATACTAAAATTCACCCTGGTCCCAAATAGATTATCTTATGCCAGCCTTTCAAACTGCTTGCATTTCCAAGTACCAACATAATATGCTCAAAGTAACAGTATCCAGGATTCCTTATTCTTGATGATAAATTCCCAGAGAATAAGGGGCATTTTGGTAACCTTGTAAAATGCTCTGTTAAGAGTCTCATAACCACATGAGCACTAAATAAATATTTTTATAGATCCATTCCAGGGACTATCAGGTTCGGCCACACATTGGGAAGCAACACCAGGAAAATATTCAGGTTGGAATAAGCTCCTAATTCTCACTTTAAATCACCAATTAGAATATGTCTGAATTTTGTATCATACTCTTTCAGATTGGGTTGGTATCGAATATACTTAGCAACCCAAGAAATCATTAAATCTAGTATTTTTCTAAATGAGGAATCATTGTATGAACAAGTAGGTTATGCAGCCTTTTGGAATAAGGGTTTTCTTCACTTTGGAATGCTTTATCTATACCAAGAGGACAAAAGAAGGGATGCCATTTGTTTCTATATAAAGAGGAATGCATACCAACATCAAGCACTCTAGTCTATCAAATCTCTGGAACAGTAGGATAGCTTCTTGGACAGAGCCCCAGATCTAGAATCAGGAAGTATTTTCTTTCTGAGTTCAAATCTGGCTTCTGATACTTATTAGCTGCATGGACTTGAGAAAAATCACTTAACCATGCTTGCTTCATTTTTCTCCTCTGTAAAATGACCTGCAGAAGACAATGAAAAACCACTCTAGCATCTTGGCCAAAAAAACTTTCAACAGGTACCCCAGAGTAAGAAATAACTGAAAAGTGACTAAACAACAAGAAAAAGTCATCATATAATTGTTATTAAATAAGTAAAGAATCAGGATCATTGTGTCTAATTCATAAGCCTTATTAAAACCTTGCATAAAAACCCCAAATGGTTCCCATTCACCCACATGTAAAAAAAAAACAAAAAAAAAAAAAAAAAACAATAACAATTGACTTGGGTAGCACATGTGTTTTATAGTCTAGTTTGATAGCCTAGCACTTATAGAATAATGTCTTTTATATATTAGGTATTCAAAACACATTTATTGAATTTAATCTATCATTTAAACCTGTATATATGTGTGTGTGTGTATATATATATATATGTGTATGTGTATATATATATATATATATAGGACTACATGGATTATTAAAGGCAGAAGATCAGAGTACTGACTTTGAGGTCAGATAGGTAGTAGATATCTCATTTGATTTGACATCAGGAAGACTATGTACAGAATACAGGAGGCTAAAGGGAAGATTAGTTAGAAGATTAGCAATGTCTTGATGAATAATAAAGGAGTATGTTATTATTATTTCTTTTTAATTTACAAGAACATTCTGAAATCTAACTAATAATGCTGACTTTAAAAATGCTGATGAGAAACTTCTGCTTTAAGCACATAATTAAAATTATTCATCCTTTAAAATATCAAACTCTTAAAACTCTTAGGAATCTTACAAATTGTTTGTTCAAACAACCGACCTCAAACATGAATCCTATGTCAAATCTAAAAATGGTTATCTATTTGCAGACATTGCAGTGACAGTAAAATCATTACTTGCTAAAGTAATCCATTCCATTTTGGAATAGGTATACAGTTTAAGGAGATTTTTCTCATTTTTGACTGAAATCTATAGAGCAGATGAAAACTTCTAAATGTTCATTTTTATTCTACTCTTTAGAGCTAAGCAACTTAGGCCTAACTTCCTACATATTGGCTCTTCAGATATCTGTAGATAGCAATCACATTCTACCTAACTCTTCCTTCTGGGCCAAATACCTTCTTTCCTTTCCCATAAATAGAATGCTCTGATGATTTTGAGTCAATTCTGCATCTTGCAGATGTAGAGCAAGATGGAACTGCCCTCATTCAGGAAGACCTAAAGTTCTGTCTTGGACATATACAATCTTAGAGATACTGAACAAATCATTTAATCTCTTAGTATCTCAGGAAATTAAATATTGTATAGTTTCAAAGCAGGTGATATCTTCATTGATGAATCAGTATGTAACAGTTTCCGTAATTAGTAAAATCATGTCTTGCCCAAACCTACAACCTTAATGATTCTTGTGTACCCATTCTCAACTTCAATGTCCCTGTGGAAATGGACCACTCAGAATTGAACAGGATATTCTAGGTGTGGGCTGACAAGGTCAAAGTCCTCAATTAATATAAATATTTTCATAACCATTTGCCTTTTTATTGAAGGTATAACAAAATAGCTGTCCACACTATTTAATCTCAGGGTCACATTTCCTAAGCTGATTTTTACCTTTGTGATAAATATTGATTTCAATGTACAAAGGGGACTATTGTCCATTCTTCACATGACACATTTTTTTTTATTATAAGAGAAGAAAGAAGTCAAAATGATTATATAAAATTCCACTTAAGTGACTACTTAAGGATCCAGGAAAAAAAAAAAACAAAATCAAAAATTATTACTTGAGTAGATGTCTTTAAAATCTAAATATTCATTAATTATTTTGGAATTGTTATCTGAGATAGAAATTTGACAATAAAGTCCCTATCCTTCTGTAGAATAGTTCTTGCCAAAATTTATGCAGAATTAATTGTAATATAGGAAGAATTGAATTCATATATTTTTAGAATTTTTAGAATAATTACAAACAAGTTATATACAGGACAAAATGGAGATGATATTGGAGAAAAGGCACTAATATTATGAAGGGATGACACCATAAACAAATTAAGAGAGCAAAGGATAATTTACTTTTCAGATCTTTGGAGAAGGGAGGAATTTTTGACCAAAGAAGACATGGAGAACATTATGAAAGGTAAAATGGACAACTCTGATTACATTTAATTTAAAAGGTTTTGTACAAACAAACCCAACAGAAACAAGATTTTTAAATGGGAGTTATGAAGTTAAAGAGACCAATTATATTTCTTAAAGAATGAAGCTTCTTAAGAGCTTCTGTTACTCATTTCAATCTTTCTAACCCTATTTCCTAGTACAGTATCTAGTGCATATATCAAGGATCTCTGCTATCACTTGTGTGGGAACTTTAAGCCTGGGATTTAGAAAGGATATCTCTTGTTCATAGACATTCTGCTGGTTAACTTCAGAAATAGAATTTGAAACCAAATCTTCCTGATTCCAAGTCTAGGAATTTACTCACTAGGCTAATGTTTCCTCTCACTTTGCAAACACTAGATAATTAATGCTTATTGAATTCATAAACAAGTACATGTGTATAAATTATATCAGAGGACTAAAATGCATGCATGTTTATAGATAGTATAATCAGGGATGTGTTGGTAAATATGTAACAACTGGTTCTCTGAGAAAAAAAATCAATGACACACTTTTAAACTTAATCTACATTAATAACACTTTTCCCCCATCACTTTCTTAAGTCTATACAATCAAGAAACACTAAATCAAGCCATGAGTTTTAGCTTTCTGATTTCTAATATATAAATGCTCATGTTGAAAATTTTACAATCTGCTCACATACGCTAGTTTGAACTTGCTATATCACACTCCTAAGTATATAAATGAATTATGAAATATTATTATGTATGTAAAACCATACCAACATCAATATGTTTCCATAATATTCAGGATTTTCTTGCTTCTCCACTGATAAAGAGAACTTTTTAGATGATTAACAAGTTTTTTTTTCTGCTCATAATACTCACTATATAAAATATATACTATTCATCCTATTTATATTTTATTATTTATTTTTAATGAAATGAACCTTAATAGGGTGATTTACCAAAGCACATTACTGATAAATGTAGTACTAGTCCTCTGTTGAACCCATTAGCTAACCATACCACTCTGTGGCCTCACAGATTTCTGCAGATAATTGTTTCCACAATTTCTTTACCTAGACAAACTGAACCAATCTAATTTCTTGATTCTTGGCTGATATGCCAGTCTTTTCTCTTCACACATAATTAGGTGTGTTACTCTTCTCTGAAATCCATCCAGTTATTGTAGGAGAGTGACCAAAATGGAAAGGAGTACTCTAGTGTGGTCTCATGTATAATTAAGAATGATTACCTTTCATCCAGCCATTCTGGAGAGCAATTTGGAACTATGCTCAAAAAGTTATCAAACTGTGCATACCCTTTGATCCAACAGTGTTTCTACTGGGTTTATACCCCAAAGTGATACTAAAGAAAGGAAAGGGACCTGTATGTGCCAAAATGTTTGTGGCAGCCCTGTTTGTAATGGCTAGAAGCTGGAAAATGAAAGGATGCCCATCAATTGGAGAATGGTTGAGTAAATTGTGGTATATGAATGTTATGGAATATTATTGTTCTGTAAGGATGAATACAGAGAGGCTTGGCGAGACTTACATGAACTGATGCTAAATGAAACGAGCAGAACCAGGAGATCATTATATGCCTCAACAACGATACTGTTTGAGGATATTTTCTGATGGAAGTGGGTCTCTTCAATAAAGAGAGTTAATTCAGATCAAAGATGGACAGAAGCAGCTACACCCAAAGAAAGAACACTGGGAAATGAATATAAACTGCTTGCATTTTTGTTTTTCTTCCCGGGTTATTTCTACCTTCTGAATTCAATTCTCCCTGTGCAACAAGAAAACTGTTCAGTTCTGCACACATATATTGTATCTAGGATATACTGTAACCTATTCAACAAGTAAAGGACTGCTTGCCATCTAGGGGAGGGGTTGGAGGGAGGGAGGGGAAAAATCGGAACAGAAGTGAATGCAAGGGATAATGCTGTAAAAAAATTACCCTGGCATGGGTTTTATCAATAAAAAGCTATTAAAAAAAAAAAAAAAAAAGAATGATTACCTTTGACTCTATAGCTCAGTGCTTCATTGTATAAAGTTAACCTCCCCACCCCCAGCAATTATCTTTTTCTTTTAGTTTTTTTTTTCACTTTTTTAGCTATCATATCCATTAGCAAACAGTTCTAAACTTGGCTTATCATCCATTCACACCATGTCTTCACTTCTGGAGGAGGTACTTTTTAAATTTTATTTCAAAATATATCTAACTTTGAAGTGTTCCTCGCTCTTATTCTTCAATAAATGCTGAGTTGTTGCTAGGGTGATACTGATGCTTTCAACTTTTGCTTACTTGTTCAAATCTGGATCATGTTGTCGGTGGCCAACTCTGATAGATTTTTTAACAGTTAATGAGAAGTTTTAAATAGAGAGAGAGCTATTAGTTGATATCCTAGGGGATAAATCTCCAGACTACAAAAACCACATTCACATATGGTAATAATAATTGATAACTCATTTTTATGATTTCAGCAGATATTGTCAAAAGCTTTGTGAATAGTAGATTGTCTTTTTTGCTCCTAGGAAGTCTAATCTAGAAAGAATGACTTTGGAATTTGGCAATATTGTCGCTCCTTCCATTGATCTATGACTTCTCTTTTTCTTGAACGAGGTCTTTAGCAAGTTGCACTTTTAGTACCATATTCTTACAATGTCATCAAACACAACTTATGCTATTTTAAATATTGTTGAATATGAAGATGCAATCTCATTGCACTAAATTATTATAAGTGTAAATGGAAAATAGATATCTGCATAATAAAACATTTTAAAAATAACTTATTATTTCCCTAAGAAGCTTAAAACCTTCAAGATTTCTACTCAACATGTTATAGTTCAGACTCACAATATAATTTCCATTTTGCAGTTACAACTTAATATCAAGTTACTGCTCCCTTTCTTCTTAAGCTGTCATATATGTACTGGTGTTCACAGTACATGTTGTCTCTATACTAGAATGTAAGCCCCTTGAGAGCAAGGGTTCTTTCATTTTCTTCTTTATATCTCAGTGGCTTGCACATAGTTAGCAGCTAGTAAATCTTTCTTGAATAAACTGGCTGAATGAATGAAAGAATAGACCAAAAAAGCAAAACAAATGAGATGAGAAAAGGAAGACATCCCCAAACAAGGCAACATGAATTGCCATCTTTCCCCACTTAAATGTAGCTAAATAAAGTAATATCCCTTGGCATTTGTTCTGACATTGTTCTCTTTTAGATTTCTTTCTCTCAGATAGCTCTTTCTCTTTAATCTTCTATGACTCTTCCATGACATTCACCTCCAATCCCCAAACAATAAGTATTCCCTAAAACCTATCTTGATCCTTCTTTTTTTACACAACTTTTATAGATTAAATTATAATTTCTTTACAGATGATTTTCAAATAATATTCATCCTTATTATTTTCTGAGTTTAAATCTTATATCACTCATTTTTTACCTAAGCATTCCATGGGCATCTCAAAAAAATATCCAAAACCAATTCATTTTGATTCCTAAACTAGCTCCTCATTCTAATCTCCCTCTTTATTTTAAACATAACACTTTCTTCCCAATCATCTAGCTTCTCAATTGCCAGAGTCATTTGAGTCTATGTTTAGCTATATCAGATAAGTTGCCAAGTCTTCTCAATTTAATCTCTACAGGATCTCTTTACTTTTATCCTCTTATTTCTAATCATAGGAATAACATCCTAGTTCTCTATATCAGCATCTCTCATATTTATTGATCTAACAGCCTTGAAATCAGTGTCTCTGATTCTTGTCTTTATTTCTCTCCCATTCATCACACAGCTGTCAAAGGAGTCATTCTAAATCACAAGTCTCAGCATCTTACTTTCCTGCCCAGGAAACTTCAATAACTCCCTAGTACCTCCAAGATAAAATATAAACCATTCAGGTAAACACTTAACTGCCTTCACTGTCTGAGCTCTGGGTCCCATTGTCCTAATAAAGCAGACATTTTGCACTGCTCAACTTTGTGAATAACGTCCATCATTCCAAAATTGCCTTTTCCATGCCTTCAGAAGAATCTTGGACTTAGGGTTGGGAAGTTAGAGAGGAAAGGACAAGGTGGCAGTAGGAAATGGAGGAAAAGGTTAAAATGAAAGACACATGGAATGTTGGGTGGTGGAGCAGCTTTTTGGAATGGTGGTCAATTTTACTCAACCCAAATGCTTAATATGGTTAGTTATGTCCACTAGAGGTCAGAGTTCCCCACTCGTAATCAGCTAAGGGTAAGCCAGCCCACCTGAGGTCCAGTTCTTAACAAATCCCATGTTCTACGCTTATGATTTTAATTTTAAGGTTTATATATCTGCAAGGGAGAACCAGTCCTAAGGCAAATATGAATAAAAAATGACATGAATATTTACAATAATAATTCAAGTTTTATAAATTCAAGGATTTCTGGATCCAGATCAATAATACCTCTGAAAGACTTCTGGGGTTTCAAGTAGCAGAAAGCTCTCAGCTTCTTAGATGTTTTCATCGTGCATTTTGGTTTTTAAGTATTTACCTAGTGGTTCTATTCTGCTTTTAAACATGTACAATTTGCCTGTGTTCTGTTTTATTGGTTCTGAAATTTGTGCTAATGTATGCTATCCAGTTCTCTTCTGCTATAATTATAGATTTGCTAATTGTATTTTGAAAATTAGTTAAGCTGAGTGGTATTGATGCTGGAGATGTAAATTGTGTTGGTGCATCAGGGTTTTTGAATTAAAGTCCTATCAGGAACTTCTGATTTTAGGAATATCTCATGACACTGCAGATAAAGTTACTGAGAAATTATTGAAAGGAGCAACAAATAATTTGGGAAGAAGTGAAATCCAGTGCCCTTTTTATAAGTGTGGGCACATTTTATTATATTTAAATATATGAAAAGATATCTGAAAGCTAGTCATTGAGTTCCTCAATGAGAAAGAAGAGATGAAAATTAAATTCATGTCACTCCTGAAAAGAAAAAGAAAATTTACTACTGATAAGAAAAAGTTAACCTCTGAAGATACAGGAAAAGTTTGATATAGGCCAGAGCAAGGCCTTCACTATGCCAAATTGCATTCCTTTCCAGGGGAGTCCAGTTGGCAAGGAATCATTTGAGTCTTGGATAAGACATACTTCATAAAGATATTGCAACAACTGTAGGTAACAAGTGGAAAAAAGGAGGTAATTAACAAAGTGTCTAAAAAAACTAGTTTTCAGTTAGGGGAGTGGTTTGAAATTTGCAAACCTTAACCTTTATAGTATTGAAATCACGAGTCTGCATAGAGGATTTAGGCCAAATATGTACCACCTGAGATTATACTGCCATTGAACCTTCATTTTCCCATTAAGGCTAAGTTCTAGCTTGGGTATCATTCAAAACTGTGATTTTGTCACCATATTTATGGTACTGAATTTGGTTTCTGATATTCTATCATTTGCTTATACCCAGTTCATCATATTACCTGCCTACTCCTTAAATCTGATAAATGGGATGTCTGGACAATGATGGGATCATAAACAAAGGCCTATCCAAAATTACCTCTATACTGCTTCCTCCCAATCTATTTCTGTACTGCCTTCTCCCAATCCTCACCTGACTATCTACCTTTATTCTTATTAACTCAGTGATTCACCTCTACTGCTCAAGATGCCAAAATAAGTAGATAATGACATTTGAACAAGGATTAAAGAGCTCATCCCACACTACCGTGTAGCTCAGTAAGAAAAAGCCTGTGGATCTTTTTTTAATGGTAGAAAAAGCCATATATCCTACTGCAAATAGATTGCTTCCTCTATTTATTTTTTTTGGTCTGAATGGCACAAGATATTTTATGATTACTTTTAAAAATAAGTTTCCCCTAAGCAAAGATATTATCCCTGTAGAAACTGTGATTTTCTTGTCTCCAGTTCCTCTTTCAATGCTGGACTTCTATTCTCTAGAGGCAACAATAGCTTGAAAATTAAACAGCTTGGGTTACTGAAGAATAACAAGGGGCTAACACTATTCTGACCACAGCTGGAGACAACAGAAATGATGCTGCATCAGATGAAGTACAAAGCGTAAGCAAAATAGCATGATAGAAACAGGATTTTTGCCATTATTTGAGCTTCTCAATACACATATAAGTGCATGATATATATGTACACATACATATATACACATATATATGTAATACATGCACACATATATGGCATATATATATATATATATATATATATATATATATATGTTTGTCCATACATTTTTGTGTACATATATATAAATATATGAACACATGTGTCACTTTATGTGCATATGTGTGACTATAGGTATTATATGTTTGCATGGTTTAAATGTATTAAATACACACACATATAAATACACACATATTAAATTCACATATATATGTGTATGTATATGTATGCACACATATATACACATTTTCTTCTAAATAGTGTTTGTAGGCAGATTTTTTTAAAGTCTGCCTTTCTTTCTTAAGATAAGAATTATCACATCTGTGAAAGTACCTATAGCTTCAACATTCAGAGATTTTCATTCCACTGTTCAAAAGCAAATATTTTGATAATATTCTTTTTTTTCTATACATATTTCCATATTTATCATTCTGCACAAGAAAAATCAGATCAAATAGGGAAAAAAAGAGGAATAAAACAATAAAAAGATGAAAATATTATGTTGTGATCCACATTCAGTCCCCACAATCCTCTCTCTAGATGCACATGGCTCTCTCTATCATAAGTCTATTGGAATTGGCCTAAATCATCTCATTGTTGAAAAGAGCCACTTCCATTTGATAACATTCTTAGTTCAAAATTTCGATAGTACAAAATATGAAATAAAAATATGTAGATACTTTTGGAGAAGTCAGCATGGCTTATTAAAGAAACTATGTACAAAATATAGAAGTAAAGACCTGCAATTTATTATCTCTAAATCATATAACTACACATTCTGTTATACAACCTTATTTCCTTCTCTTATGCATACATTTTCTCTCCTGAGTTACAGAAACTTTGCTAACTGTGACTTTGATAGTCAAAACTATGCTGTAATTTTGTGTAAGCATACAAAGAACTAAATCAAAGTCAAGTGTGGCTTTTAACATTTATTTAGTTTTGGTAATTAAAAGGCTACAAACAAATCTTCCATTTCCATAAAGATAGTGGAAATGGTAAAGAAGATTGTAGCTGAAAATGCAATGGTCAAGTGTTTAAAAAGAAAAACACCGGCAATTCCAATTAATTGCTATCGTTAATATTTTTATGAATTTATGTATCAAATTTGTTCTAAAATATTTTAAGAAAATGTTTTAAAATAACATCATTTTAATGGCATTAAATGGCATTTAATTGGCATACTATTTAGGTCTGCTTTATTATATAATTGTCTGAAAAATGGGTATGATCTGCATATTTGCAAAACCAGAAATTATGCAGGATTCCTAACATTAAAATATGTTCATTAGCTCATTTAATTCACTTGGTAAAAAGGCTGAGGGAAGTTATAATAAATACTAAAACTTAAAGACAGTCATACTCTAGTCTAAAGCTTCTTCATTTGGAAGGTGAGTTAATCTTCACATAAGTGATTGAGAAGTCATTCATAGTTTTAGCTAGCCATACTTCAATGGATAATTGGGCCCAGCCAGCATGGGCAATTTAACTTCTGTCCTATCAAAATATGAGTACAACACCATTTCTCCTTCCCAAACAAATTTTTTACCTCTTACTTGGGGAAAAACATAATCCAAAGGAATACCATAAATTTGTCCTATGAACAAAAGTTGTTTGGTCACTACCCCTCTCTTTCTATTGAGTCTCCTTAGTAATAGGTAAACTTTCTGAGAACAAAGAAAGTCTTATATTTTAATTTATATTCTCAGCACAGTGCTTGGCACACAGAAAATTATGATGGATTATTTATTTGATTGGCAACCTCATACTCTGAAGAAGGATAAATATGACTTTTAAGTTATTAGCTTCAAAATTGAATTAGCATCCCTTTTATATTCATTTGACTATATGTAGAAAACTTTACATATGATAATCATATGTTGTTTGAGGATTGTTAAAAACTTTCAAAGTCATTTTGATCAAACACTTTATTGTACATATCATATAGATAGGGACTGGACGTATGATTTCATAGGTAGCTAAGAGAAAGTATTTCACAATCCAAATTCAAATCTGGTCTCAGATATTTACTATGTGCTTTTAAGCAAATCACATAACATCTGTCTCACAGAGTCTCCTTAACTGTAAAATGGGGGTGATAATACCACCAACCTCACAGGGTTATTGTGAGGATCATATGAGACAAAATCTATAAAACATTTAATACTTGTTCCCTTCCTGGTTACAAGCTAATACTAGATGAAGAAACTCTTTATCCAGCTAGGTTGGCACTTTATCTGTAGTGTTAGAGAATTTCCTAGAGCACTAACAATTGAAAGCACTTATTAAGAATCATGAATCATGAGTCAGAGATAAGAAATCTTTCTAATACAATGTTATATCTTCAACAGATGAAGAAATTGAATCCCAGGCAAATTAAATGACTTATCCAAACCATACCTAGTGAATGACAGAATAAAAATTTTAAGCCTATTAGTGTGAAAGAATGACAGGGAAATTAGGTAAAAGGGAGAAGTGGAAAGTGAGCATGCATAACATATCCAACATATAAAGGACTGCTTGCCATCTAGGGGAGGGGGTGGAGGGAGGGAGGGGAAAAAAAATTGGAACAGAAACGAGTGTCAATATAATGTAATTATTAAATAAAAAATTAAAAAAAAAGTGAGCATGCATACATAAATGTATTCATAAAGGATCTTTTGATCTGTTTTCTGAATAAAGCAAAATTGGTCAACTAAAAATGTCCAAGAGGCTCTAGAATATTTCATAAAATTATTAACAATGATTTTAAGATCAACTCATAGGAATAAGTGACTTTTTTTGCAAATATATTCCTTTTTTATTATAGCTTTTTATATACAAAACATATGCATAGGTAATTTTTCAACATTGACCCTTGCAAAAACTTCAGTTTCAACTTTTCCCCTCCTTCCTTCCATCCCCTCCCCTAGATGGTAGGTAGTCCCAGACAAGTTAAATATGTTAAAGTACATGTTAAATACACTATATGCATACATATTTATACAGTTACCTTATTTCACAAGAAAGATTGGATTTTTAAAGAAGATAAAAATAACCTGAGAAGAAAAAAAAAACAAAAATGCAAGCAAACAATAACAGAAACAGTGGAAATGTTATGTTGTGGTCCATATTCATTTCCCAGTGTTCTTTCTCTGGGTATAGCTGGTTCTGTTCATTACAGATCAATTGGAACTGATTTGAATCTTCTCATTGTTGAAGAAAGACACATTCATCAGAATTGATCATCATATAGTATTGTTGTTGAAGATACACCATGACTTTTAAATGATACTATTGCCTCCTACCACTTCAAATGACCTTTTAAGCAAAGAACTATCTACCATTGTTCTAGGGATAGAAAAGTGAATTTTATGAACATTCTGATAAATATATAGAATTAAGCTATCCTGTAATCCCATGAAGAGGGCAAATAGATTTTCTTTTCACTGTAGAAGTTATGACTTCCATTTATCAACAATATGATTTTGAGAAATCAGTTTGAATTATGTTCTTTATAACCAGATCTGGTTATAAAATATGATGTTTCAGAAAAAAATTGATAATAAAATATTTATATGATGAGATTTTTCTCCAAATTGAATCTGACTGAGTCAGGTCAGTATCTTGATGTTTGGAATACAAGTACTACATTATGTTACTGATGTCTGTCTGGCTTACAGAGATTGTCAAGAATTAATTCATTCGTAATCTAATTAACTTTGTAGAAAATACTGTATATATTCTAGGCTGGTACTATTTTCTTCTGGTCATTAAAAATAGAAAAACCCTTCAACTTATTAAATATGCTTTTTAATAACCAAAGAAAAGTTGCTTTTAGGAAAAGTGATTCAAAAAAGTGCCTGTAGCATCTTTCGTTGTTTTCAGCTTGTAAGTACAATTCAGGGTTTTTTCCCTTGTATTTAAAAATGGATAAATGAATTATACTGAGAAGTTTATTTTGCCTTTGAAACACTGAATCATTGAACTTGAATTTCTAGTTTGCAGTCTAACTCCTTGAAAAACAGCGTTGTAAATATGTGAATACAAAACTGCAGGCAAAATCTCTAATAATTTATTTGAGATTATAATGCAGAATACTATCTCTTTTCTCTTTATGGAATCTGGTGACATATGATCACTTAAAAATATGGTTGTTAATAATAACACCTATACAAATATATTTTATCAACATACATGTTTTTCCCCACCACACTTTCTATTATGATTTTGCACGAGTCAGGTTCAACTTTGGACACATTTATTAAAAAAGCTAAATATATATATAACTTTGCCTTTTGCTTCTTTCCTTACTAGTTAATACCTAATATTTTACTTTCACCTCTGTCTTCATGTAGCCCTCCATTCCATTACTAGTTCTTCCTTTCACTCAAGTTCAAATATCCTACCTCAAATCAACCCTCACTTTTCCTATGGACCTTCATCAGGACATTGTATTAAGCTTTACAAGGTTTTTCCATAGACACACTGCATTAAGCTAGAAGTTTCCAAGGTAGTGATGGTGGCTCCCAAACGTAGTGCAAAGTGATTTAGAAGTGTGTATGAAGAAAGTAAAAATCTAAGATATCCCCATTACAGCACAATATTTTTCTGACAAAAGATTTATTTTAGTCACATGTTCTAGGAACAGGGCAGAGGCTCATTCCTGTTTTTTCCTCTTTCAGTCTAGATGAGGAGGATGATATTGGGATGAGTTTAGGTGTAAAATGAACTGGGGCCTGTAGGGGAAAGCATCACGAACTGAGTCAGATGGTAGACCCACAAGAGAGCTGCTATGTGGCCTGGGAGAGTCTAATACCAAGACTTTGAGGTCAGGGGGCTGGATGGCAGCATCTGTGAGAAGTGGATGTGATGAAGACAGCAACAGCAATAGGTAAGATGTATATCTCCTCTCCTCTACCTCACTCTAGGAGTTAGGCAGATGTTTATCATGATAATAAACATCATGATCCCATTAAGAAGACAAATCCCCAAAAGAGGGCTAGTGGAAGGTAATAATCAATTAACAAATTTGTCTTGCTAATCTAGTCCTGCTTTTTACTTAAATTTCCAATATCTTTCTCCAAATCCAATCCACCTCAAAGGTTCAGGATTTCATTTTTTTTTTTTTTTACTTACTCAAGAGTAGACACTCTCATGCTAGATGGGGTCTTTACTCATTAGTCTTCCCACAGAGAAAGTGAGATTCCATTGAGAGCCGGAGGAGTTTTAGGAGGTGAATGAGTGATGCTGGGTCTAATCACTTACATGAGGTAAGGCACTGAAGACTACAGATATCTCTGAATAGTCAATGAGGACCTTGAAACTATCCTGTCATCTATGGTCAGATAGGACATGCCTTTGACCAAGATAAGAAGCATATCTAATTTTCACTAAGCTTTGCTCTAAGAAAGAACTTATTCAGATCAGTGCATTTTCAGGTGCCTTCTCAGTTTTCTTCTATGGGGAAATAGCAAATATTAACATCAAAATTTTCTGTTCTTTAAACTTGATTTTAATTTTAATTTTATCCATTATTGAAATTGAATTTATTTTGAATATGTATCTGCATATAACATGATTAATCATAATTGCTTTGATTTGCAGAGGGGATCAGTCAAAAAAGAGGAAAGAGCACAGTGCCTGGTGAATCATACAGAGTTAAATGGATGAAAATTTGGACTCAAAGTATTGTGAGACAGAATTTCCATTTTTCTTTGGGGTTCAGCAATTATATGAGAGAAGATTTAATAAATATTTGCTTACTATTTTTATAAGCATCATAAAATAAAACAAATCTCTCTTCTGAGCAAATGTTAGCTGCAGGTCTGGTTAGGGTGGATAGCCTCAGGCTCTGTTGAATTATGCTGTCACAAAGGAATCTTTTTGTAGAGATGAGATGAAGAGAAGGTCCTACCTGGTGGGAAGAAAAGGGGAATGACTGGACAGAGAACTATACTAATAAAGAGGGGTCAACAAGAGGGAGTAATTAGCTTGCTTTTCACTTTCATTGTCTGGAGGCAAGTAGCACAGTGGAAAAATCTGGTCCTGGAATCAGGAAAACCTAGTGTCAAATATGGACACGTATACCTGCTAGCTGTGGGACTTGAGTAAAAGACATAATCTTTATCTAAGTCCTGTTCCTCTACTCTAAAATGGGGATAATAATAGCAGCTCCTTCTCAGAGGTATTGTGAAGATCAGATGAAATATTTGTAATGCACAACATTTATCTGGTGTTCAATGGGAAATTAATAAATTATTATTCTTTTCCTCTCTTTGAATCAATTAAACTTCTAAACTCTCATAGAAACATGGATTCAAAGAAAATACATTGTTTTCATAGACCTTCATCCAAGGTCATTTTAGGAGATGACACTAACATCTGGGATGATCAAGGAAGTATTTATTTTAAAAGTGGCACTTGAATAAGCTTTAATGGGAAATAGGGACTTTATGCTTAAAATATTTTTACAGATAAGGCTTCAGAAATAAGATAACTTGCTATGAGTTTTTAGGTACAAGAATGAGAGAATGTGAGATGAATTTTGGAACTGGAGGGATTTTTCCAGGGCATTCCAATTATACTACACAAGGAAATGGGTCTATGTCCTGAACTACAGTTGTGAAATAGACAGCAGAAAAAAAAATTATTAAATGTCTCTTCCCCAAGGATTTATTGTCAATTTTCTTGAGCAAGGAATTAGAAGTGAGGCTAGAATTGCCACACATGAAGGCAAAATTAAAGGTTTCCTTATAAGCTTAAAAAGCTGAGTTTCAAAAAGGTATTAATCATACTGATATTATGCCGCTTTATACTAAAGCATATATCTAATTTTTTCTGCTAGCAGGTTTTTTTCACTATTCCAATTTATCAATCTAATATACGATTGCTGCATCATCAATAACATGCTCAAAAATCAGTCATAGTTTTCCTACCATCTACAGAATAGAATTTAGATTCCCAAGGATGGAATTCAGTGGTCCATGATCTGTCCCAAATCACTTTTTTCTCTACATCTTGTTTTCCAGGGGAAAAATCCAGATTAATTAATGTTCCTATGTTTTCTCAATTTCAGATAATTTCTCATACTCTTTAGCTGGGAAATCAAACTTTCTATATACTTTTCAAATATCACCAACCAGCAAAATTCTGATGAATATCCTCTTTCCATGAAACATTCACTTCATTTATACACACCATGACAAGATTTAGATTATTGAAGTAGCCTTCTAATTGATCTCACTGTCACCAGTCTCCCTCTTTCCCAACTTATCCCCTATGATATGTCCAGTTAATACCTCCAGCTTTCCAAGGCTGACCATATTACTCCCCTCTTCAAGAAGCTCTCCTTTTTAGGCGCCATCAGATTGTTTTTAATGTTAACTATAAATTCTTCCATTTAGCAATCTTGATTTCAACTCACAATCTGACTCCAGGCTACATTCCAAGGCTTATTACATATTGTTCTTCTTCACATATTCTATGTTTTAACTAAATTGGTTTACCTGCTAGTCTTCATATTCTATATTCCATCTAGTCTTCTATATACTATCTACCATCTCCATACATTTGCATGCTTGTTCTTCATACCTGTAATGAACTTCTTTCCTACTTCTAAATTGTACAATGCCAAGATTTCTCAAGTACTCAATTTAATTACCAACTTATAGACAAGGTCTAACCCAATCTCCTGAGCTGCTAGGGCTCCTACCAATAGAAATTATCTTATGTAGATTGTATTTATTTATCAATTTGTAGATTCTTTCTTCCAAAGAATAGCATTTAGTCTCCTAAAAGGCAATAACAAGTTCATTTTTGTCTTAATATCTCATCATTGTTTACGTTGCCTGGCTCACTGTATGTATCTAATGTTTATTGAATAAATGAATGAAGCAATGAATGAAACACGTCCAAAAATTATGCCATATCTCCATCCTCAGAGTAGCACTAAGTCTCTCAAGTGACATTCATTTTTATATTTCCCTTGTAAATCTGTTCAAAAGCAGGGATTGTGATTTATTCATCTTTATATCCCCCATAATACCACTGTGACTTGCACATTGAATGTTGGATAAGTAGGTAGATTAAAAAACACATTAATTTTAAAAGATGACTACTCATATTTTGACTCATATATGAAAACCAGAAGTAAGAATATATTCAAATTAGGTACTATGTACTGTTGCAGATGCTTTCACATTACATTAATGAAATATCATATTATCAAAAATGTAATGGGAAATGATGTCCCACTGATTGGGATGTAACTGATAGTATTACTTGTTATTCTTGACTCCACAGTGCAGGATCAAAGCATGCATTCAAAATAATGAAGCTGGCAATATGGAAGAGTAGGAGTGCCAGAGAGACTGATTAAGTCCTAACAACCCACCTGGTGCACACAGCATCCCTAATTTGGACTGATTTTTCTCCTCCTTCATTTACATGTCTGCCAGATTTGAGTTTTGAAATCAGTGAATGCTAGATAATGCTCATTTATGAATAACATGGCATAAGTAAGACACATGTTTTTAGAGGGTTGCTATTTCTGTATGGATCTTTTTAGGGATGCCACTTGGGCTTTTACTATGTCACAAAATATATTTCTGGTTGACTCAGGAATTTAGCTTAATTATGCTTCCACAGCTGAATGAATAGCGCCTCTAATTTGCCTACTGACAGACATATACTTCAATTAATATGCCATCTTTATGACAAGGCTTAAGAGATGATGTCCACACTTGAAACTGTTTAAGAAGACTTACAGTTCAGGTTGTTTTTTTTTTTTTTCAAAAGAAATTATGTGATTTAGAAAATGATGTTCTTAAATGAGAATAAAGCTTGATTAGTGGCTATGCCTCATCTATCACAATTAAAATGTTTGACACCAATTATCTTAGATGACTGGTTTCCATCCATATCTACTACCTGCAAAACAAGTCCAACATTTGGCCAGATGGAAAGAAACTCTGACAAAACTGTCTACCCTTACACAGTTGAGAGGATGACATTGTATTTTTCAAAACAATATGTTTATTGACCTCCAAAACTAATGATCAAAGCTCATAGAAATATGTGTTCAACTCTTGGGAAAATTACCCCCCCCCAAATAGGCTAGCAATTCTTAACACATTTTGTGTGAGGACCCTCAGATGTGTTCTTGTTTCAGAGAATGATTTCTGACACTGAAAATACAAAACACAGAGGCTCCATGGAGGCAAGGCTGCAGTTACTGATTATATATCCATCTCTGCTTATCCATACTGAAATTCAAGAAGGCATCACAGAATTAAGCCAGGGATTATGGGGATAAACGTATCCCTTAGCAGAGGTCTTCAAACTATGGCCTGCGGGCCAGATGTGTCAGCTGAGGACATTTATCCCCCTCATCCAGGGCTATGAATTTTCTTTATTTAAAGGCCCACAAAACAAAGTTTTTGTTTTTACTATTGTCTGGCCCTCCAACAGTCTGAGGGACAATGAATTGGCCCCCTATTTAAAAAGTTTGAGGACCCCTGCGTAAGGGAATAATTCATAGTATGTACAAGATGAACTAATGGGCATTTTTCTTCTCTAATTTATAAGATTTTATTTAGCACTTAAGGAAAACTTGCAAGTACTATGTTTATTGTTTGTAGAGTGCCATCTAGATGCCAACTAGATGAATGCATCTTACATTACAGATGAGGTAATCATGAAGAAACATGGTGGGAACAGGACAGTTATGTTACTGAGATTGAAGCACACACAAAGAAAATGTATGTTTTCATTTGTGTCTTTTGTTTATTTACATTGTGGTTCACTTTACTATCAGTGTGTTTCAGTTCCCTGATAAACATTTTATATACTTTTGGCAGAAGAGATATCATTGCCACATCAAGGAACACAATATCATGCACATCTCTGAAGGTTCAAAGATGACACTTTTTTCTCCTTGGTGGTCCACTATTTTTTTAAAGAAAAAAAAGCTAAACATTTAAAGTTAATATAAAACTATATACTGAACTGTAATTCTCAGTTTGGAAAGACTGACCACTGATAACAGATGAGCAAATTTTCTGTAACTTATAGTGTTAGAGTGTTGCCTGAGGTCAGTGACAGCATAATAAAAATGGATAATAATTATAGTTAATCTTTATGTAATAAGGACTCACTATACACTAGACTCTGTGCTTAAGTGACTTGCCTATAGGCATATAGGTAAGTACTGTCAAAAGCACAATTTGAATCAAGTCTTCCTGACTCAAGACCAGCCCACTATGCCATGTTTTTATCACAGTATCCCAAAAGTCTTGAGGTAACTTTAAGTTTTAATAGCTTCAGATTTTACGAGCTTAAAACAACACTGAGACTTTGAGATATCTTGTATGTGTAAATATCTTGTAAAGTCAAATTATAAGTTATTTGGGACAATAATTTTGCATATACAAATTATCCCCCTGCTTTGGCTAAAGATATAATTTTGTTTTTTACAGAAGTTGGCTTTCTACCAACAAACTGTTGATAAGAGAGTGGGCCTTATTTCTTCTCCCACTTTTAGCACAAAATAACTCACTGTGAGCTTATGTAAGCTCTCTAGTCATTTTACGTTTTAAATTTCTCTCTCAGAAAAGTAGAAAAAATAATATTGCACTTACTTACTACACAAAAAAAAGATGAAAAGAAATGTTATACTCCACAAAGTGCTTTAAGTTCCTCAGAGATAAATCCTATGTCATCTATTGCTATAATTATTTCTACCATTGTGACTATCTAAATATGTAACTGAAGGGCCATAAAGAGGTTGGGAAAAAAAATATATATCCACTGGAAAGTCCTTTTCATAAGGAATTAAAATGCCAAGTCTTTGATTATTCATACAGATGCCAAATCTATATCTCCAAATACAATATGGAAATTCAATTCTTAAAATGCTGGGCATTTTCCTTTGGAGTATAGACATATAAGGACAGAATATTTTGTAGACCATATGGTTTTCCCCTTCACTGATTTCTGAGCACTATCATCAACAACATTTTTTCAGACTTGTATATATAAATTATTTCAAATCCTAACAGGACTTGATTGGGATCAAAAAGTTAATTGCGATTTCACAATCTTAATGAATAAATCCAGGTTTAATGAAAGTTGGAGGAAGGATACCTGATCATCCAGAATGGCAAAGATTAATTATATAACATCCACTTATTTGGTCCATGAAGAGCTTAATTTTTTAAATATTAGAATTAGGACTGGAAAAATAACAAAAAAGGAAAATAATAAAAAAAAATTAGGACTTAAAAAAACAGTTTATTCAAATTATGGGCACTAGAAACTGGAAACTAAGTGGATGTCCATCAGTTGGAGAATGGCTGAATATGTTATGGTATATTAATGTTATAAAATATTATTGTTCTATAAGAAATGATCAGCAGGATGATTTCAGAGAGGCCTGGGGAGACTTATATGAATTAATACTAAGTGAAATAAGCAGAACTAGTTGACCATTACACACAGCAAGAACAAGGTTATACAATAATTAATTCTGAGGGACGTGGCTCTTTTCAACAATGAGATGGTTTGCTTGCATGTTGTTTTCTTTCTCATTTTTTTCTTTTTGATTTGATTTTTCTTATGCAGCATGATATTTATGGAAATATGTATAGAGGAATTGCACATGTTTAACATAGATTATTTGCCTTCTAAGGGAAAGGGGAGAGGAAGGGAGAAAAAAATGAACACAAGGTTTTGCAAGAGTGAATGTTGAAAATTATCCATGAATATATTTTGAAAATAAAAAGCTTTACTTAAAAATAACAAAAGAAATAAAAAAAGAAATTGTGGGTCCTCCTTTAAAAAGGTTTTTTCCCCCCTTGGCTAAATTATTAAAGGACACATTTATCAATGTGTAAACAAAATTTTATCTTTTGGAATTGCTCATATGAAATAATAATAATGACAAACAAGAAGTAACATTTATATGTTATTACTATGTGCCGGGCACTGTGTTAAGTGTTTTACAAATTCCTTTTTTTTTCTTTATTATACATCAATCAGTGACTCTTGTTTCATTTACTTTCTTTTGATTCATACCATATGTTCTAGACCAAGATGTATAAGACAGCCCAAATTCAAATTCATGAATAAGTTAGGACTCTCTTCTTTAAATCAACAGGGGAGAGAAGAACTATGCAAATCAATGGAAAATTGGTTTACTTTATGATATTTTCTTCACCATTAAGTTATGAGACTAAAATAAGAGGTAAGAATAGTAAAAGTAAAGCTAGAAATATTGGACCTGTGATTTCACTGGCATTAAAAAATGGGTAGGGGATTTCTTCCTACTATTCCAGGACAATAGCTTTCTATACCTAATAGTCTTAGAGAGTTTTCCAGAACCCACAAAGAGGTAAAGGATTTGCCCAGTCACACAAGCAATATATCTCAAAAGCATAATTTAAACCTGATCTTTCTTGGCTTCTAGGCTTATTTTCTATGCCTCTAGACTAAAACAAATGCCCTTTTTCCCTAAAGTTCATATTTTTTTACATAAATTCAATTTTCTCCAAAATAAAAGCCCTTCAAAGTGGTAAACTCCTACCTCCTTTGTACTGTTTCCCAGAGATCCCAAAGACAGCATAGATTAGTAGCTGATATTTGTTTCTCTTTCACAAATATTGTCACCAAAATTAAATGTTTCTGGCAGAAGAATCTTAGTCCTACACCTAAAGAGGTGATAAAATATGAAATTCATAAATGATCATTACATCAATGTATTTAATGATCTAAGTGGAAATTATTTTAAATAAGAGAATACTCAACATAATGCTTTCTTGTTATTTGAGTCTTTGTGATTATGCAAAAGAAAAAAAAAAAGCTGCCAGTCTTTGGACTCAAAGGAATCTGTTTCAAGTCTTTGCCCTATATTTAGACAATCTATTTAATCTTTCTGGGCCTCTGCTGATCTGTACTGTACTGGATTGGATGAATCTTAAAGTCTCTTCCAGCTTCAAACCTATGATCTTATGAATTACAAAAAAGAAAGAAAGAGCAGTACATTGTGAAGAAAAGTATATTAATTAAAGTCCAATTTTACGTACATTAACTTTGTTACCCAAATTGTAAAATTAAATAGAATAAAATCGATTCAAATTTGGAAATTTTGAAGGCAAGCATTTTGTGACTTTTTCATATGAAAATAGCTTAGAGGGAGCTAAGATGGTGGAGAAGGCACACGTGACTTTCTAATCTCCTCTCATCCCCTCACAATCAACTATAAAATTCAGCCTGAAAAATAGCGATATCCATGAAGATTAGAAGCACACAACTTACAAGCCGAAGATAATCTGGAAGATCACCAGGAAAGGTTTGTCCTGAGGGGTCAAGAACAGACCAGCACAGGCAGGGAGAGACTAGTATCCTGAGCACACCAGGGGTAGGGGTGATCTCTGTGGCTAGAGAAGTTATAGAGATGACTCTGCCATAGGCTAACTTCTCTGCTTTCATTACAAAGCAGTAAACCGGCAGAGAAATTAAAGGCTAGAACAGAGGGTACTCTAAAAATGCCAGAACCTAAAAAGATCTGGCTTTAACCACTCAAACCCAGAAGTGACTCAGGCAGACCCATAACACAGCCCTGCAGCCACATCCTGCAGTACAAGGCTTTTGTGAAAGCAGTTACAAATCTGCATGGTGTGGGGCACAGCCTGGAGCTCTAATCTGCACAGTGGGGCACTCACTCTAGGGCAATAGAACTTCTCCAGCACAACTGTGCTTCCTAGGGCAGAGACACTTCCAGACCCTGAAGGGCTATTCACTGCTCAGCCACTAATACCCACAGCCTCAGAGAAGGATTTGGCTTGGGGTAGTGAAACTTTCACTGCTCAGCATCTAGACCCAGGGTAGTAGTTAACCCGCACAGCAGGGTTCTTTGCTGAACACTTTCCCAGCTCAGCCCTGCAGGCCTGAGTTACTTCCAGGTGGGGAACTCTTTCCCAGAGCACTCCAGTACCTCACTGCTCTTTGTAGCTAGTTGGCAGGACAGCTACTCCTCCATACACCTATCACTACTCTGCAGAGGAAGCAAATAACTACCTGGACCTGAAGGCAAACCCTACAGGCTTTAAAAAATGAGTAAAAAAATCAAAAGGATTATCGATAGCTTCTATACAGAAAGAGAGCAGCTTTGCAACCCTGAGAAGACTGTAGCAGACAGTCTCCAGACAATTTGATCCACACTCCTAAAAGGCACTCCTAGAAGAGACTATTAAAAACCTTAAAAGAGAACTAGAAGGAAAATGGGGAAAGGAAAGAGAAGCTATGCAAGAGAGCAACAACTTCCTGAAATGTGAATTGGAAAAGGTCAAAAAATCCCAAGAAGTGCAGGGAAACAGAACTTGTGAATTGGGAAAAAAAAAAAAAAAAACAACTCACTTAAAAAAAAAAATTAGTGAAATGGAAAAAAATTCTATTGAGCAAAACAATTCATTTAAAAACTCAATTGGACATATACAAAAAGAAGTAAAAAAAAGCTGATGAAGAAAATAACTCATTAAAATTCAGAAATGAACAAATAGAAATGACTGATTCATTGAGACACCAAGAATCAGTCAAGCAAAACCAAAAAAGTAAAAGATTGGGAAAAAATGTCAAATATTTACTTGGTAAAACAACAGACCTGGAAAATAGATCAAGGAGAGATAATCTGAGGATCATGGGATCACCCGAAAATTATGATGAAAAAAAGAACCTAGATACTACTTTAGAGAAAATCATCGAAGAGAACTGCCCAGAAGTAATAAAACCGGAAGGTAAAATAGGCATTGGAAGAATTCATCAAACACTTTCTGAAAAAGACCCTAAAATAAAAACTCCAAGGAATATTGTGGCCAAATTTCAGAATTTTCAGACTAAAGAAATAATATTACAAGCAGCCAGGAAAAAAAAATTCAAATACCAAGGTGCCACAATAAGGGTCACTCAAGATCTGGTTCCCTCAACATTAAAGGATCAAAGGGGCTGGAATCTGATATTCTGAAAGGCTAAAGAACATGGACTGCAGTCAAGAATAAACTACCCAGCTAAGCTGAGCATTTTCTTCCATGGAAGAAGACGGACATTTAATGAAACAGAGGAATTCCATTTGTTTCTAAGGAAAAAATCAGATTTAAACAAACAATCTCATCTCCAACCACAGGACTCAAGAGAAGTAGAAAAAGGTAAAAGGAACCCTTGAGAACTGTATTTCTGTTGTATATATACATAAAAACCACATGTATAATTTGATTTTACTGATATAAAAAAGGGAAGTAGAAATGGAAAGGGGATAGTTTCAGAAAAAGGGAAAAGGGGAAATAAAAAGAGGGAAATTACATGTGACGATGAGGCAAAGGGAACCTATCATATCTGAGGGAACTTAGAGAGGGGGAGGAACATTGTGTGAATCCTATTCTCATCAAAGTTGGCTCAAAGAGAAAATAACTGACATATTTGTTTTACAGAGAATCTTCTCTCACCTCTTTAAAAAGTGGGAGAGGAAAAGGGAAATGGAAAAAAGTAATAAGGAAAGGGTACAAGAAAGGGAAGGAATTCAAAGGGAGAAGAGAGGGATCCTAAAAAGGGAGAGCTGCGCATGGTAAGTGGGGCTCATAAGTTTAATACTAGGGAAGGGGGTAAAAGGGAGCAAGAAAAAGAAAAGCATAATCTGAGGATATTAGGATGGCAGGAAATACAGAATTAGTCATTTTAACCGTAAATGTGAATGGGATGAACTCTTCCATAAAGCGGAGGTGGTTGTAGACTGGATCAAAAGTCAGAACCCTAAAATATGTTGTTTACAGGAAACACACTTAAAACAGGGAGATACATACAGAGTAAAGGGTAAAAGGCTGGAGCAGAATCTATTATGCTTCAGGCAAAGTCAAAAAAGCAGGAGTAGCCATCCTTATCTCAGATCAAGCAAAAGCAAAAATTGATGTAATTAAAAGAGATAAGGAAGGAAACTATATCTTGCTAAAGGGTACTATAGACAATGAAACAATATCAATATTAAACATATATGCACCAAGTAGTATAGCATCTAGCTTCCTAAAGGAAAAGTTAAGAGAGTTGCAAGAAGAAATAGAGAGAAAAACTTTAATAGTGGGAGATCTCAACCTTGTACTCTCAGACTTAGATAAATCAAACCACAAAACAAATAAGAAAGAAATTAAAGAGGTAAATAGAATATTAGAAAAAATTAGATTTGATAGATCTTTGGAGAAAACTGAATGGTAACAGAAAGGAGTATACTTTCTTCTCAGCAGTACATGAAACCTGCACAAAAATTGACCATATATTAGGACATAAAGACCTCAAAATTAAATGCAGGAAGGCAGAAATAGTTAATGCTTTCTTTTCAGATCACGATGCAATAAAAACTACATTCAACAAAAAGTTAGGGGTAAATAGACCAAAAAGTAATTGGAAACTAAATAATCTCATCTTAAAGAATGATTGGGTGAAACTGCAAATTATAGACACAATTAATAATTTCACTCAATATACTGACAACGATGAGACATCATACCAAAATTTGTGGGATGCAGGGAAAGTGGTAATAAGGGGAAATTTTATATCCTTAGAGGCTTACTTGAATAAAACAGAGAAAGAAAAATCAATGAATTGGGCTTGCAACTTAAAAAGCTAGAAAAAGACCAAATTAAAAACTCCCAACCAATTATTAAACTTGAAATTCCAAAATTAAAAAGAGAAATTAATAAAATTGAAAGTTAAAAAAAACTATTGAACTAATAAATAAAACTAAGAGTTGGTTTTATGAAAAAAAAAACAATTAAATTGATAAACCTTTGGTAAATCTGTTTAGAAAAAAGAGAGAGGAAAATCAAATTGGTAGTCTTAAAAATGAAAAGGGAGACCTTTCCAGCAATGAAGAGGAAATTAAAGAAACAATAAGGGGCTACTTTGCCCAACTTTATGCCAATAAATTTGTTAACCTAAGTAAAATGGATGACTACCTCCAAAAATATAGGCTTCCCAGATTAACAGAGGAGGAAGTAAATTGCTTAAATAGTCCCATTTCAGAAAAAGAAATAGAACAAGCTATTAATCAACTCCCTAAGAAAAAATCCCCAGGACCAGATGGATTTACATGTGAATTCTACTAAACATTCAAAGACCAATTAGCCCCAATGCTACTGATAGTATAAAATACTTAGGAATTTATCTGCCAAGGGAAAATCAGTAACTTTATGAGCAAACTACAAAATACTTTCCACACAAATTATGTCTGATCTAACCAACGGGAAAAATATTAAATGTTTTTGGATTGGGTGAGCAAATATAATGAAGATGACAATACTACCTAAACTAATCTATGTATTTAATGCTATACCAATCAGACTCCAAAGAAAAAAAGTATTTTAATGACCTAGAAAAAATAACAACAAAGTTCATATGGAAAAACAAAAGGTCATGAATTTCAAAGGAATTAATGAAAAAAAAAAAAAAAAAAACAAATGAAGATGGCCTAGCTGTACCAGATCTAAAATTATATTATAAAGCAGTGGTTACTAAAACCATTTGGTATTGGCTAAGAAATAGACTAGTTGATCAATGGCATAGGTTAGGTTCAAAGGACAAAACAGCCAATGACTTTAATAATCTAGTGTTTGACAAACCCAAAAACCCCAACTTTGGGGATAAGAACTCACTGTTTGACAAAAAATGCTAGGGAAATTGGAAATTAGTATGGCAGAAACTGGGCATTGACCCACACTTAACAGCGTACACCAAGATAAGGTCAAAATGGGTTCATGACCTAGATATAAAGAATGAGATTATAAATAAATTGGAAGAGCATAGGATAGTTTACCTCTCAGACCTGTGGAAGAGGAAGGAATTTATGACCAAAGAAGAACTAGAGATCATTATTGATTACAAAATAGAAAATTTTGATTATATCAAATTGAAAAATTTTTGCACAAACAAAACTAATGCAAACAAGATTAAAAGAGAAGCAATAAACTGGGAAAACATTTTTACAGTTAAAGGTTCCGATAAAGGCCTCATTTCCAAAATATATGGAGAATTGACTCTAATTTATAAGAAATCAAGCCATCCTCCAAATGATATATGACAAGATGCTCCAAGTCATTATTAATCAGAGAAATGCAAATTAAGACAACTCTGAGATATCCCTACACACCTGTCAGAATGGCTAGAATGACAGGGAAAGATAATGCAGAATGTTGGAGAGGATGTGGGAAAACAGGGACACTGATACATTGTTGGTGGAATTGTGAACACATCCAGCCATTCTGGAGAGCAATTTGGAACTATGCTCAAAAAGTTATCAAACTGTGCATATCCTTTGATCCAGCAATGCTACCTACTGGGCTTATACCCCAAAGAGATATTAAAGAAGGGAAAGGGACCTGTATGTGTCAAAATGTTTGTGGCAGCCCTATTTGTAGTGGCTAGAAACTGGAAAATGAATGGATGCCCATCAATTGGAGAATGGTTGGGTAAATTGTGGTATATGAATGTTCTATAAGAAATGACCAGCAGGATAAATACAAAGAGGCTTGGAGAGACTTACATGAACTGATGCTAAGTGAAATGAACAGAACCAGGAGATCATGTATGAGGATGTATACTGATGGAAGTGGATTTCTTCGACAAAGAGACCTAACTCAGTTTCAATTGATCAATGATGGACAGAAGCAGCTACACCCAAAGAAAGAGCACTGGCAAATGAATTTAAAGTGCTTCCAAAAAAAATTAGCTTAGTGTTATACCATTTATTCCTACAAGGTATTTATTGCATTTTACTTTCATTTTTACTCTTTATTTCCTGTGAAACCAATAGAACTATTTTTTTTTATTCCTTAAAATGATGACCAATGTGCTCATAATACTTTTAGCTTCTTTTACTTTACTTTTTTATGATGTCCTTAAAAGTATCTTTTGTTTCTAGTCCTCAAAAATCAAAGTGAGATCTAGCATTTAAAAAAAGAAACTCAGCTGTGGGTAAGCTACTGAACTTATATTAATAGTCCCACTTTTAACTGGGAAGATAAAAGTTAAAGGTTTGAGCAGGATTATCTTGTGAACCTCCTTTCACATTTTGGACTTATTATCCAATGTTTTTTCAGTGTTAAATTCCCATAGGTTTTGTGACTTATACCATAGGATATGATACAGGTTTCATAAACTATATGTATAATTACAGGGAACTTCAGAAGCATAAATGGAGAAATAAATTTGAATAATTGCCAGATGTTCTTCTATCTATATTTTTCTGCTTTTCATCATATTCTTATTTCTCTTGAAAAAAATGGCCAATTTGATTTGCAATATTTGCTACTGAAAAGGAAGCCAAATTGGATGCTTATATCATTAAAAAACCCTATAAATTAATATTACCTTTTATGAAATATTTTAAATAAAGTTTATATTAATGTAATTTTGATCATGCTTCATGGTAGGGATATCAAGAGCATTTTGTTGTTGTTCAGTCATTTTAATAGTGTCCAAATCTTTGGGACCCCAGTTGTAGTTTTCTTGGTAATATATTAGCATGTTTTGCCATTTCCTTCTTCAGCATATTTTACAAAATAGAAATTGAAGCAAACATAGTAAAGTGATTTGTTGAGGGTCACACAGTAAATGAGTGTCTGGGCCTGGATTTGAACTCAGGTCTTCCTAACTCCAGGCCCAGAAGTCTATCCATTGAACCACTTGGCTACCTTTGTCAAGATTAATACATAATAAATGAATTCCACAGTTATAGACAATGTTTTCTCTATATCCTTTCCTCTCCATTCATTTAATTTTGTTTTAACAGAGAATATGAAGGAATTTGTGACAATAAGGAACAGAACCTGGATATTTGGAAGATGAGCAAGTAAGATGTGGAAATGACATTTTCTCTCTCCATCACTTTCCTTTTAATTCTAAGAGTATTTTATTTTCCCAAATACATGTAAAAATAGTTTTCAACACTGGTTTTGGAAGATGTTTCTTCTTTATTTTTAACAGATATTGCTTTATGGATAATGTTGGGAGAAAAAAAAAATCAAAGCAAAAGGGAAAACCATGAGGGAGAGAAAAAAACATAGAAAAAAAGAAGTGAACATAGCATGTGTTCTTTTTCAGTTCTTTTTTAGGATGCAGATAGCACTTTCTGTCCAAAGTCAATTGGGATTGCTTTGGATCACTCAACCACTGAGAAGAATGAAGTCTTTCATAGTTGATCATCACACATTCTTGCAATTATTGTGTATAATGATTTTTTTCTTGGCTCTTCTTGTTTGTTCAGCATCAGTTCATGTAAATTTTTCCAGGCCTTTCTAAAATTAGCTTGTTCAACAATTTTTATGCAACAATAATGTACCACTATTTTCATATACCATAACTTGTTCAACCATCCTCCAATTGATAGGCATCTACTCATTTTCCAGTTCTTTGCTATCATAAAAAGAGTAGCTATAAACTTTTTGTGCATATGGATCCTTTCCCCTTTTTTATGATTTCCTTGGGATATAGGCCTACTAATGGTACTGCTAGGTCAAAGGATATGCATATTTTTATAGCTCTTTGGGTATAGCCCCAGATTGCTCTTCAGAATGAGTGGATCATTTCAAACTCCACCAACAATGCATTAGTGTCCCAGTTTTTCCACATTCCTTCCAACATTCATCATTATCTTTTCCTGTCATCTTAACCAATCTGAGAAGTGTGAGGTGGTATCTTAGAGCTGTTTTAATGTACATTTCTCTAATCAATAGTGATTTAGAGCATTTTTCATATAACTATATATGAGTACTTTTATCATCTGAGAATTGTTTGTTCATATCCTTTGACCACTTATCAATTGGGGAATGACTTTTTACTTTAATGTTATCAAAGTAGTCTGTTTTACATTTCATAATCTTCTCTAGATCTTCTTTGGTCATAAATTCCTTCCTTCTGCAAAGATCTTATAGGTAAATTATCCCTTGTTTTCCTAATTTGTTTATGATATTATCATTTATGTCTAAATTGGGTATCCATTTTGACCTTATTTTCATATGGGATATGTGATATGGGTCTAAGCCAAGTTTCTGGCATATTATTTTCCAGTTTTTCCAGCAATTTTTGTCAAATACTCAGTTCTTATTCCAGAAGCTGGAGTTTGGAAATTGATCAAATACTAGATTGCTGTAAGGCCTTGACTATTGTTTCATGTATATCCAATCTATTTTGATTCACCACTCTATTTCTTAGCCAGCCTCAAATTATTTTGATGACTGCTGCTTTATAATATATTTTTAAAATATAGCTTTATAATATAGTTTTAGGTTTGGTACTGCCAAGCTATCATCCCTTGTATTTTTTTTTTTTTTTTGCTAATTTCCCCGATATTCTTGATCTTTTGTTCTTCCAGGTGAATTTTATTATTATTATTTTTCTAGTTCTATAAAATCATGCTTGGTTGTTTAATTGGTATGGTACTGAACAAGTAGACCAATTTAGGCAGATGTCATTTTTATTATATTTAGCTTGGCACAGTCATATACAATTGTTATTTTCCCAATTATTTAGAGCTCGCTTTATTTGTGTGAGAAATGTTTTGCAATTGTGTTCATGTAGTTCTTGGGTTTGTTTTGGCAGGTAGACTCCCAAGTATTTTATTTTGTCTACAGTTATTTTAAATGGAATTTCTTTTTTATCTCTTGCTGATGAGCTTTATTGGTAATATGTAGACATACTGATGACTTGTGTGGGTTTATTTTATATCCTATAACTTTGCTAACATTTGTTTCCAGTTGGTTTTTTGGATGATTTTCAAGGATTTTCTAAATATATCATCATATCAACTGCAAAGAGTAATATTTATAGCCTCATTGCTGTTCTTATTTCTAAAGCCAACATTTCTAGTACATGCTGAATAACAATGGTAATAATGGGCATCCTTGTTTCACCTCTGATATTATTGGGAATGGGTCTAGCTTCTCCCCATTACAAATAATGATTGCTGTAGATTTTAGATAGGTTCTGCTTATTATTATAAGGAAGGCTCCCTTTATCTCTGTGTTCACTAATGCTTTTAATAGAAATTGATGGTATATTTTGTCAAAAGCTTTTTCTGCATCTATTGAGATTATCATATGATTTCTGTTGATTTTGTTATTGATATGATTGATTATGGTAAACTTTTCCAAATTGAACTAGCCATGCATTTCTGGTACAAATCCCACTTGAAAATAGTGTATTATCCTACAAAGTTGCTGTGATTTCTTTGCTAATATTTTATTTAAAAAATTGCATCAATATTCATTAGGAATATTTGTCTGTAATTTTCTTTCTCTGTTTTGTTTCTTCCTGGTTTGGGTATCAGTGCCATATTTGTGTCATAGAAGGAATTTGCCAGAATTCCTTCTTTACCTATTTTTCCAAATAGTTTACATAGTATTGGAATTAATTGTTTTTTAAATGTTTAGTAGAATTCACTTGTGAATCCATCTGGCCCTGGAGATTTTTTTTTTAGGGAATTCATTATTGACATGTTCAATTTCTTTTTCTTCAACACTCATTTTTATAAAACTTTGTATTCATAACTTTTCTCTCTGTGTTCTTTATCTAACCCCTTCCCAAAACAGCACAAAATCTGATTTGTGTTAAATGTGTTCAATTATTTTAAATATATTTCCATATTAGTCATTTATGTAAGGAAAATCAAACAAAAAGGGAACAAAACAGAAGAAAGAAAAAACAAAAGGGTAAAAATGCTATGCTTCGAACCCATATTTAGTCACCATAGTTCTATTTCTGGATCCATCCCAAGTCTACTGGAATTGTCTTGAATCATTGCACTGTTAACAAGAGTCAAATTCATCAGTTGATCATCATATAATTTTGTGACTGTGTACAATGTTCTTCTGGTTCTTCTCATTTTACTCAGCACCAGTTTACTCAGATACCAGTAGGTCTTTTCAGAAAACCTGGAAAGACTTATATGAACTGATGCCATTTTTCTCTTGCCCAGAAGTTACAAATAGCAGCAGGGAATACAAAGCCAAAGTAGTGTGGAAGACATGTATGTAAATTATGTTTCGTTAAGAATTTGTGCTGCTGAATCTGTCCAGGTCAATGTCAGAGATCAGTAGCCTTCATTATTGCCTCTCCTTTCCCTCTTGATCTGGAGCACTCATTTGGAAAATGATGCTTCTTTCAAGCTTGTGAAAGCTTTAGTTTTCTTTGTTTTTTACAAGTTTGCTCTGTTTGTTAAGCCAGAAAATGTGATAAAGCAATCGATGAATTGAATTCTTAAACTGTATGTACTTCTGCTTGCTTTCTATTTTGAGAAAAAGAGAAATTAAAACCCCGAAGATAGGAAAGATAAACATATAACAACTATTAAACACCTATCAAACTGTGGAAATATATTATTAAGAGCTCAAGATTTTTGAAAAAGTGTTAAAAATGAGAAATGCATGGCAGAGGTTCCACATTGGTTGATGGAACCATGACAGAATAAAGGAATTTGAAAATATGCTGTAGGGAAAAAAAAAGAAAGAAAGAAAATACCCAATGGAGATACAACTGAAGAAGAAAGCATGCATAATAAACATCGAGTCTTCACAAAACTGGAAAATGAATTGGATAATTTCTCTACTCTTCACTTAACTTCACCAAAATAGACTTAGCCTGCATGGATACCCTGGGAAATTATTATAAACTTTCAAAACCTTACTCCCCAAATCTCAAAAACAACAAAAGACAACCTCAGGGCTATGAACATGCAGAGACAGATAAAAATGGCTCTCTGATTTTTTTTCCCCACGACTTTTTTCCCTTTTCTAATTATTTCTATTATTATAAGTACTTCTAAATGCATTGCTTGAAGAACAGTTAACTATCTGTATGGATAAAATACATATACTTTCATATAAAACAATATTTTTATTTATACATTTCTTATCTTCTTTCCCTTCTTGAACATTATATCAAACTCAATATTTCCAAACCTGGAATTCATTGTTCTATAATACATGGCTCCCCAAATGGATTCTACTGCTGTTTAACCAATTTTGTGTAATGGTACTATTCTTCTCCCACTTTCCCATGCCTGACATTATGAATTCATTTTTTTCACTACATATTCACAAAAGCACCAATATGGCCTGGAGTCTCCCTTATTTATTGTCTTCCAAAATGGTCCATTTTGTCACCATTCATTCTGGCTGTGATCACATTATTCCCAATTGCTTTTGTTTTATCTTTTTTTTTTTATTCTAGAATTCCTTCATGCCTTTAACCTGACTACCTGATAAATCTTCGTAATATCATTATGACATTTCCTTGCTCAAAATCTATAAAGGCAGATCTGGTGGTGATGTTACATCAAGGCTTAATGAGATTCAGGAGCCCATTGCTCTGGAAAATCATTCCCCCCCCCTCCTGTTTTTCTGGTACTTTGACTAGGATGTTAGTTATTAACCCATTTTTGTGACATAAAACACTATCAAGATGGTGAATTATGGACACCTTCTCAGAATAATGTTTTTAAATATATAAAATAAAACATATACAATTACAAAGATAATATATTAAATAATAATCATCATTAAAATCACTAGGTATTACATATTATTAAATATTTATTAAATCAAATTGTTATTCAATATTAAATAATTATTAAATATTTAAAATTATAAATAATAATTTTAAAATATATTTTTAAAAATCCAAGTTTATAGACAGTCAAGTAAAGAATTCGTGCTTGAGGATAAAATATAAACTCCTCTATTTTTTTATAATATGGCTTTAACCTGTTTTTCCAGACTAATCTCACATTTTTCCCTTTTAATGTTTGAACAAAACTAGCTCCTGTCAAGACATTCTATCTTCTGTCTCTTTGGTTTGGCATAAGTTGTCCTCACACCTGTAATAGCCTTCCTTCTTATCTCTGGGTTTCTACTTCCCTCGATTCCTTCAAGATTCTTTCCAAGATTTGGGATGAATCTTTATATCTCTAGCAGTTAGAATAGTTCAGCACAGTATAAGTGCTTAATAAATGATTGTTGAATTGAACAAATTATATTTAAAGATGGAGATAAGTCAATTTGGTTTTTGATGTTTCCTGAATATTATCTTCCCTGTTAGGATTCCAATCTTACCCTTTACTGTTTTCTAAGATTCATTTCTCTATCCCAGTTAGGTTCCTTACTCTATATCAGTGGTTCTCAAACTTTTGTTTTCAGTATCTTTATCCTATTAAGAATTATTGAAGATCTCTCCAAAGCGTTTTTGTTTATTTGGATTATATTTATAGATATTTACCATATTGGAAATAAAAACTATTTTTGAATTTGTAGACCTTCTAAAAGGGTTTCAGAGATCCCTAGGATTCTCTAGACCATACTTTGAGAACCACTGCCTATATCATACTGATAACTCCAACACAAAACTAGTTTATCTGCTGTGCTTTCTTTGCTATTCCTATTTTGTAACCCCTCTTTCAGAGATCAACTAAAGCATTATTCTTCTAATGAGTCTTACCCATACTTAGTTCTCCATCATTGATTTACTTTTTGCATATACTTAACTACTACTTGTACATATCATTACTATTTAATTTTGTACTGTAGTTTTCTCTAATTTTTCCTAATCTTTCCCTTTCTAAATATATTGGTGACTATTTGTGGAAAATTACACTGGCTCCTATTTGTATTTTAAAGCCTCCATAATACCAAGTATTATATTTGGCATACAAAAGGAACCCAAATGAAATAATAGATGGACTGCTAGCCTAAAAACTTGGACTTGGGATTAAAACCTTCTTATACTACCTACTAATGGTATGACCCTGAACAAGTCGTTTAACCTCATAGGGTTTCAGTATCCTTGTTTATAAAAAGAAAAGGTTGGATTCAAAGGCCTTTAAAGCCCCTTTTCAGCTATTAACTTAAAAATATTTATTCACTGATTAATTATTAATTGAAGAGGGAAAATTACAAAAAATCAAAAATAGCCACTATAGATTAATTTAACAATACATTTTATAAATGAATTTACTACATTTGAAGAAATTGATTTATTTTTATCTTATCATCTATTTCTTTTTAAAGAAGGAACATAATGATTTAATTGATCATTCTTTTTCCTACTTACTATTGAATTGGTCTGGACCTTTTTTTTTTTTTTTTTTACCTTTTTTTTATTAAAGCTTTTTCTTTTCAAAACATATACATGAATAATCTTTGAAAAACCTTGTGTTCCAAATTCCCCCCTTCCTCCCACCCCCTCCCCACGATGACAGGTAATCCAATATATGTTAAACATGTTAAAATATATGTTAAATGCAATATGTGTGTATATATGTGTGTGTGTGTGTGTGTGTGTGTGTGTGTGTGTGTGTGTGTAATTATTGTGCTGTACAAGAAAAATCAGATCAAAAAACAAGAAAAAAAATGCAAGCAAACAACAACCAAAAGAATAAAAATGCTTTGTTGTGATTCACACTTAGTTCTCACAATCCTCTCTCTGCGTATAGATGTCTTTCTTCATTTTTGGAACAGATCTCAGTCATCTCATTGTTGAAAAAACCCATGTCCCTCAGAATTGATCTTTGTATAATCTTGATGTTGCTGTTTATAATATTGTGATTTCCATGTAGAATTTTTAAGTATTAGGATATCAGTGATGGCAAGAAGAGTCTATTATGCAATTCAAAAAGTAATAGAAACCTTAATGTTCCTAATAACAAGTAAATCCAATGTTTTGACAGCATTTTGTTAATAGATGAACACAGAAAGTTTTGTAATGCACCAATGAGTCAACATATGTCAAAGAAGAAGATAATATATATATTTGACACTGTTACATATTCTGCATTACATAGTTCTTAATCTCAAGGAGCTTAATACCTAGATTGGGAGACAAGAAGCAAACTAAAATATCTAAAGAACAATAAAGGGAGGTGTATATAAATAACTGTGTGACACTAGGGAAGTCACTTAACCCCTGCTTGCTTCAACATAATAAGTAAATAAATGAAATGAATAAACAAAAGCGTATAATAGCCAAGTGTTTTTGGTGTAGAATATTAATACAGTTGAGTGTCTAAGGTCCTAGTATGTCTATTCAGATGTAGCTAGATTTTCACTTATACATATTTAATATATATAATTTAGAGACAAAAGGTATTCCACTTAAATTTTAAAATTGTGTTGTAACATATGGAAAAACAAACAAACAAACAAACAATATAATTTTTCAGCCCTGAGGCTTTCTGACTTCCATTTAGTCCCAGATAAGAAGATCTCTGAAAGGGGTATCATTTAGGGAAAGAATCATTAAATTCATGAAGGCACAATTTTACAATTTGCTACTATTTATGTAGGAGTCTATGCTTTAGGACAAGCCAAGCCATAAAATAACTTAGATAAAATAAGTCCAAATTCATTGTGGTTTTTTAAAATTCCTCCTGAGGAATTAATTGACTCTTTGGCAGAAATGGATGCTCACCCATCTACCCACATATAACTATGTTTGGGTGAATCTGTCTGAAAAAGCAAAAAGAAATCTGTAATAATCTATCAAGAACAACTTTAAAAATTTTTAAGTTGTTATTCTTGTTCTGTCTTTATCAACAGAGGAAGAAAGAAAGGAAGTTGAAAAAGATGAAGTATTTTTCATGGAATCTTTTTAGAAGCATTACTAGGATAAAGTATAAAAATAAATCATAAATAGGATATGACCCATTTTCAAAGAAAATACAATTTTAGTACTTCCCAAATGAATTTTATCTCTTTTTACTAAAGTTTAGTGAAACAAGAAAATAATATTAGCAAATAATTCATCTGACATAAAATGAGGCTTTGATATATAGCTAAAAGAAGGTAGCAAGGAAAAAAGAAAATAAAATAAACAATTAGCCAGTATTTATTGAGAATCATACAGCTTCTTGGAGTTATTGTCTATCCTTGATCTTAATAATTCTTGTTTCTCTCAAGTGGAGAAGCAATCTCATGTTATTTCACCGTCTTGGTAGAATACCCCATTAGAATAGGAAAACCAGAATTTAATGAATGAACATAAAACATTGTTTTGCAGTTTCCTATTTCCTGTTTTATTTTTCATAAGCTTAGTATATTGATATAGATCTTAATGACTTTTAAATATGATAATAGCTTGGCCCACTATTTAAATAAGTGGATAAAAATGTTCTACTGTCTTGAATTTCATAATTTAAATTAAATAGTATATGTAAGTATAAGTGGTAAGTAACATTTCCCTGTGTTTTAATGGGTAAATTTTTCAGGTCAAACTGGATTCTTTGTGTATGTGGATATGTCCTTTAATGGACTCAATGCTTAAGCTACAAATATTCATCAAATGCCACATATTCTTCTTCCTCACAACTATACTTAGATATTATAGGAAAATAGCATAGATTAGACTTGGGCCAAAGAGACCTAAGTTGGAATTTCAGCTCTTGAAAATATTACTTTTGTAAGTGCCTCTATATGGGCAAGTGCCTTAATTGTACTACACTCATTAAAAACAAACTTTAAAATGAGGATCAAACACTCAACAAGAATTTATTAAATAAGTATATATACTAAGTACTCTGCTAGGCCCTGAGAATGCAAAATACAAAGCATGAAACAATAGTTACCTATAAGGATTATATTCTAAGATTACAGATATAGAACTAAAAGAAATATTAGAAACCAACTAGTCCAACCCTCTGAATTAACAAATGAGTGAAATAACAAAGAAATTAAATGAGTTACCTAAGTTTACACAGGAAAATAGCAAATGAATAAAAACAAAAATAAGAAAGCCAGGATTTGAACCAAATTCTATTTAGTCCAAATTCAAATGAGCCAAATCAAATGAGTTGCTTGTTTCATTACAGTATTCTGCCATAGTTATCTGACTGAATTGTGGTGAGCAAAGTATTATAAAGTGTTTTATAATTGTAAGTCATGAGTCAAATTGAAAGGCATGTACAAAAAGGGAAGGGGAAATAAATAGCAATGTAGAATAAGCAAGTTTGCAAGTTGTTGGAATACTTACAAAGTGATAAGTCAGTTGCTTAATTTAGCATGGTACTGAGCAAATTCTCTAGCTCACTAATGTATTTAAGTACTCAATGGAGTTCACACTTTTGGGAGATTCACAAGTCAGTATTCAGTATGAGATTTACAAGTCAGAAACCCATAATCCCACTCTCAGATCCCATAATCCCATTCCCTCTGAGGAGGAGCCAACCTTTTACACCCAGCATAAATAGAGCTTCAGTGAGCCAGTCAAGTTAGGCAGAAGCCTTCTCTCGGAGGCAAGACAGATTCATTCCATCTTCCACCTTTGTGCTGGCTGGAGCCTGAAGGGAGCAGAGGCAAAGGACTAGCGGCAAGAGCTCTTGGAACCAAAGAGAGAGAAGGCCTCCAGAAAACTAGCCAAGCCCCAAGTAAAGAAGATAAGATTTTGGAAGAGACAATAAAAGACTCTACTTTAATCCCTGGCTGCATTTGGGGTGATTATTAAACTGAACTAATACTAGAGCTACCTCCCCAAGAAACCTGCTCTCAGAGAGAATCTTCATATTATAAAAAAGAAGAGAACACCACAGCAAGTCACTTCAATTAATTTAAAATTAAACATCATTAGGAAAATGACCATGTATTTATTTATTTAATTTACAAAGCATATGCATAGGTAATTTTTCCAACATTGACTTTTGCAAAACCTTTTGTTCCAAATTTTTCCCTCACTCCCTCCCCTAGCTGGCAGATAGTCCAATACATTTTTAAGTATGTTGAATTATAAATCCAATATATGTATACATATTTATACAGTTATCTTGCTGCATGAGAAAAATCAGATCAAGAAGGAAGGAAAAGAAAAACTGAGAAAGAAAACAAAATGTAAGCAAACAACAACAGTAAGAGAGAGTAAAAATGCTATGTTGTGTTCCATATTCTGTTCCCACAGAACTCTCTTGGGTGTAGATGGTTCTCTTCATCACTGAACAAGTAGAACAGGTTTGAATCCTTTCATTGTTAAAGAGAGCCACGCCCATCAGAATTGATCATTGTATAAATCTTGTTGTTGCCATGTATAATGATTTCCTGATACTGCTCATTTCACTTAGGATCAGTTCACGTAAAGCCTCTCCAAGCCTCGCTGAAATCATCCTGCTGGTCATTTCTTACAGAACAATAGTGTTCCGTAGCATTTCTATACCACAATTTATTAAGCCATTCCCCAATTGATGGGCATCCACTCATGAAAATGACCATTTATTATACATTCTTGAATGTAATACAATGTTCAACTCTGCAGAAAGTGAACAAGTGAAATCCCTGACCACAGTAGATATATGATAGTTGATTAAAATAATAAAGGTTGTTTTTATTTTGTTTTGTTTCTAACCAGAGTGAATATTGTCCTTCAAATCAGTCTCCCAGAGAGGTTTATGCTTGTTCCAGTAGTGATGCCAATATGCAAAACATATTTGAATTATTTTTCAAAAGTGCTTTCAAAGCCACTTTAAAAGTTACTACATAAGAAAATCATTCTCAAGTTAGTCACAGTTCATTTTTAGCTCTGAGGATGAATAGGATACTAAGCCAATAAAACAGATTAATTAAACTTCTTGAGTGAGATGAACAGAGGAGAATTATTAATAAAATTTTCATAAGTTTTCAGAACATAAATAAAAACAGAAATAAAAATGAAAAGACATTAAAATATGGGACTGGATCTTTCTAAGCAGTGATTCAGCAGTTCTGTTGGAAGGAAAAATTTTGATGAGTTTAAATTATTATGAGAGAAAATAATTTAGCCAAATTTCTTTTGTATATTGACCTCTCAAGGAACATCATTCCTCCAAAGGATCAAAGCTGACAGCAGGCCTTGAATATAAAGGGAAGCAGGGGAGTGATTGGGAAAGCATAAAACTAGCCACATGAGAGGAGTGTTCAATGATAAATTTACCAGTCCTTACCAGCCCTACCTTGCAAAATCAATGATGGACTATTTCATGATTAAGAAGTCACCAAGGGAAGAAAGAGAATATATTGTATATGGTGACTTGTATAGTCATTAATTGCAAGAAGTCATGGCTAGATTTATATTTGAGATTCCCAAAGTTCATTTTTGTCATATGGGATTTCATTGTCCAAATACTAAAATTTCCAAAATTGTTTTCATATTTAACTATATGAGCTAATTATTCAAGCAGAGAAACCCAGATCTACAATCACCTTGGATCTCTCTTAGATGTATCAGAATGTCAACATATTTTCATATTTGACTTTTATAAGCCTTAATAATTCATCTGCATTGCCTAGGCCCTGATACTGATCTAAGACTTAGTTTAAAATTGTTTCAAAAGATATACCATAATGAGGTATAAGGAGTTCACTAGGAAAACACATATATTAAGCTATCAGGGCCATCTGACTTGCATATTCCATAAATTAGCTCAAACTTTGAGCCCCAGAATGTAGAACTTTTCATTCTCTCTTCTTTAAGTGTCAGCATCATAAAGTGAAGCAAATGATCCTTACACATAATTCCATGGAACATCACACTCCAAGGCTCTTAGCTGGTGTATTAATAATAACTCCAACTTTAAGTACCTAAAACTGCCTATAAGTTATCCTAGCTTTTCAATGCCCTACTGATTTTATTACTCAAGTGTCCTATAAATAACTTCCAAGTTTTTTTTTTTTCCTCTCCCTCATAATCAAGTCTTAATCAAGAAATAAATATATAAATAAATATGCAAAATAAATAAAGGGAAAGCATGGAATGTTTTCTGCAATTTTTGTGTTCTCTAGATTTGTTCTCCTACAACCTTTTGTTACATGTTGCAAAATGTTAAATGGAATTGTGTGATAATTATTTGTTTATGCTTTAATGTAGTTTAGAAAAATTTGTATCTAAAGTCAAAAAGGTTTTTTTTATAACTCTTCACTCAAAGAAAAATGACACAGAGAATACATTTTGATTGCTATATACTGACAATAATAGGGTTGGTTTATCAATTGTCTGAGTATCATGCTTATGATGCACTCTGAAAAAAAAGTAAACAAATGAGATAGTCTCCACAAAGGCAGAAAAAAAAAAGAAGCACAATTTAATTTCTGCCTGAATGCTATTTTACTAGATAATAGTTAAAGCATTTTTTAATCATAATCATGAAGTTCTGAAATCTTGAAAGTGAATGCGTAAAATATTTCACAGGTAAAATAGTGACTAGATTGCTAAATAAAGAATCAGCCAATCACAGTTAAAATACTGAGTCTAACATTTATTTCTTTACCTCCTTGGAGTTCAGGGTTGTTGTTTGTTTGGTTGATTTTTTTTTCAGTTTTAAGGGGAAGGGATAGGCATAGATGAGTATATATATTTTGTTTGTCATGATGGTACCATAAAACAAGATCATCTTCACGAGAGATCATAATATTCTAGATTTAAAGTTGGAAGGAATTTTAAGAGAATCAAAATACACTTAAGAGAATCAAAATTAGATAGACACAAAACTTGTGATGATTTATCCTTTAAAATCAAAAAGTTGATTAGGAAATAAAAGAATAGTGGTATAGTTCCTAATAAGCAAATACTAAAATTAAGAATTTTACTATCAGAATTAATATTCTAATGGATTTGGTTAAGTGTCATTATCTGTTTAACATATATTTATTTGTGCTTTTTTCAAAGTTATCTTAATTCTAAGTTATTTTTTCTTATCTATGAGTGAAACATATTCTTCTACATATCTGGGATACTATGGTTAGTTTGGGATCATTGTGGCAAAAAAATAACCTGGGAAGAAAAACAAAAATGCAAGCAAACAACAACAGAGTCTAAATGCTATGTTATGGTCCACACTCATTTCCCAGTGTTCTTTTGCTAGGTGTAGCTGGTTCTGTTCATCACTGATCAATTGAAACTGATTTGGATCCTCTCATTGCCGAAGACAACCATTTCCATCAGAATTGGTCCTCATATAGTATTGTTGTTGAAGTGTATAATGATCTCTTGGTTCTGCTCATTTCACTTAGCATCAGTTCATGTAAGTCTTTTCAAGCCTCTCTGCATTCATCCTGCTGGTCATTTCTCACAGAACGATAATATTCCATAACATTTGTTGTCATAATTTACTCAGCCATTCTCCAATTGATGGGCATCCATTCAATTTCCAGTTTCTAGCCACTATGAAAAGGGCTGCCACAAACATTTTTGCAATATAAGTACCTTTCCTTTCTTTAATATCTCTTTGGGATATAAGCCCAAAAGTAACATTTTTGGATCAAAGGGTATGCACAGTTTGACAACTTTTTGAGTATAGTTCCAAATTGCTATTCAGAATGGTTGGATCCATTCACAACTCCAACAGCAATGCATTAGTGTCCCAGTTTTCCCACATCTTCTCCAACATTCATCGTTATTTTTTTTCCTGTCATCTTAGCTAATCAGACAGGTATATAGTAGCATCCCAGAGTTATTTTAATTTGCATTTCTCTGATCAATAATAATTTGGAACACCTTTTCATATGAGTAGAAATAGTTTCAATTTCACCATCTGAAAATTGTCTGTTCATATCCTTTGACAATTTATCAATTGGAGAATTTATCATAGAGTCAATTCGCTATATATTTTGGAAATGAGGCCTTACTGTAAAGATGTTTTCCCAGTTTATTGCTTCCCTTCTAATCTCGTCAGCATTAGTTTTGTTTGTACAAAAGTTTTTTTAACTTGATATAATCAAAATTTTCTATTTTGTGATCAATAATGATCTCTAGCTCTTCTTTGCTCACAAATTCCTTCCTCCTCCAAAAATTTGAGAGGTAAACTATCATATGTACTTCTAATTTATTTATGATCTTATTCTTTATGCAAAGATCATGAATCCATTTTGATCTTATTTGCTGTATGACATTAAGTGTGGGTCGATACCTAATTGCTGCCATACTAATTTCCAATTTTCCCAGCAGTTTTTGTCAAACAGTGAATTCTTATCCCAAAAGTTGGAGTCTTTGGGTTTGTCAAAACATTAGATTGCTATATTTATGGACTATTTTGTTCTGTGAACCTAACCTATTCCACTGATCAACTAGTCTATTTCTTAGCCAATACCAAATAATTTTGGTGCCTGCTGCTTTGTAATATAGTTTTAGATCAGGTAGAGCTAGGCCTCCTTCATTTGATTTTTTTCATTAGTTCCCTTGAAATTCTTGACCTTTTGTTCTTCCATATGAATTTTGATATTATTTTCTTCTAGGTCATTAAAATAGCTTTTGGGGAGTCTGACTGGCATAGCACTAAATAAATATATTAGTTTAGGTAGTATGGTTGTCATTATATTTGCTCGGCCTATCCAAAAGCACTGAATATATTTCCAATTGATCCAAGGATCTGACTTTATTTTTGTGGAAAGTGTTTTGTAGTTTTGTTCATATAGTTCCTGACTTTTCTTTGGCAGATAGATTCCAAAATATTTTATATTATTGACAGTTATTTTAAATGGAATTTTCCTTCTATCTCTTGCTTTTAGATTTTCTTAGTAATGTCTAAAAATTCTAAGGATTTATGTGGATTTATTTTGTATCCTGCAACTTTGCTAAAGTTATGAATTATTTCTAATAGCTTTCCTCATTAGCTACTCTAATTCCTTTAATCTCTTTCTCAACTCCTATTGCTGAAAAAGAGTTCTAATACAATATTGAATAGTAATGGTGATAGTAGGCAACCTTGTTTTACTCCTGACCTTACTGGGAATGGTTCCAGTTTATCAACATTAAATATGATGCTTATTGATGGTTTTAAATAGATGCTACAGACTATTTTAAGGAAAAGTCCATTTATTCCTATACTCTGTAATGTTTTTAATAGGAATGGATGTTGAATTTTATCAAATGCTTTTTTGCATTTATTGAGATAATCGTATGTTTTTGTTAATTTGGTTATTGATATCATGCTAATAGTTTTCCTAATATTGAACCAACCCTGCATTCCTGGTATAAATCCTGCTTGTTCATGGTGTATTATCCTGAGGATGGTTTTCTGTAATTTTTTTCTAGTATTTTATTTAAAATTTTAGCATCAATATTCATTAGGGGGATTTATCTATAATTTTCTTTCTCTGTTTTTGTCCTACCTGGTTTAGGTATCAGTACCATGTCTGTGTTATAAAAGGAATTTGTTAGGACTCCTTCAATCCCTATTTTTTCAAATACTTTATTGAAGTTAATTGTTCTTTAAATGTTTGGTAGAATTCACATGTAAATCCATCTGGTCCTGGGGATTTTTTCTTAGGGAGTTGGTTAATAGCTTGTTCTATTTATTTTTCTAAAATGGGACTGTTTAGTCTATTTACTTTTTCCTCTGTTAACCTGGACAAGCTATATTTTTGAAGATATTCATCTATTTAATTTATCAAATTAATTGGCATAAAATTGGGCAAAATTACTCCTAATTATTGCTCTAATTTCCTCTTCATTACTGGTAAGTTCTCTCTTTTCATTTTTAAGACTAACAATATGATTTTCCTCTTTCCCTTTTCTAATCAAATTTACCAAGGTTTTATCTACTTTTTTGGTTTCTTCATAGAACCAACTCTTAGTTTTATTTATTAATTCAATAGTCTTTTTACTTTCAATTTTATTGATCTCTCCTTTTATTTTTAGAATTTCAAGTTTAATTTTTGATTGAGGATTTTTAATTTGCTCATTTTCTAGCTTTTTTAGGTGCAAGCCTAATTCATTGATTTTCTCTTTCTCTATTTTATGCAAGTAGGCCTCTAGAGATTTAAATTTTCCCCTTATTACCACTTTGCCTGCATCCCACACATTTTAGTATGATGTCTCATTATTGTCATTCTCTTGGGTGAAATTATTAATTATGTCTATGATTTGCTCTTTTACCCAATCATTATTTAGAATGAGATTATTTAGTTTCCAATTACTTTTTGGACTATTTTCCCCTGACTTTTTATTGAATGTAATTTTTATTGCATCATGATCTGAAAAGGACACATTTGCTATTTCTGCCTTTCTGCATTTGAATTTGAAGTCTTTATGTGCTAATATATGGTTATTTTTTCTATATGTTCCATAAACTGCCCAGAAGAAAGTGACTCTTTTCAGTCTCTATTAAGTTTTCTCCAAAATTCTATCATACCTATTTTAGTGTTCTATTTACCTCTTTAACTTCTTTCCCACTTATTTTGTGGTTTGATTTATCTAGTTCTAAGGGTGCAAAATTGAGATCGCCTTCTATTATAGTTTTGCTTGTAGCTCTCTTAACTTCTCCTTTAGGAAGTTAGATGCTATACTAGTTGGTGCATATATGTTTAGTATTGATATTGCTTCATTATCTATGCTGCCCTTTAGCAAGATATAGTGCCCTTCCTTATCTCTTTTAATTAGATCAAGTTTTGCTTTTGCTTGATTTGAGATAAGGATGGCTACCCCTGCTTTTTTGACTTCACCCAAAGTAGAGTAGATTCTGCTTCATCCCTTTACCTTTCCTCTGTATATATTGCCCTGCTTCAAGTGTGTTTCCTGTAAACAACATATTATTGTGTTTTGACTTTTAATCCAGTCTGTTGTCCACCTCCACTTTATGGGTGAGTTTACCCTATTCACATTTATGGTTAATAAATAATTCTGTATTTCCTGTCATCTTGTTAATCCCAGATTATGCTGTTCTCTTTCCTTCCCTCTTTACCCCCCTCCAGATTATCAAACTTGTGAGCACCACTTGCCTCCCTCTTTAAGATCCCTTAGAGTCCCTCAACTTCTCTTAAACCCTTCCCTTACTTTTTTTCTATATTCCCTTCTATTAAGCTTAACCCTTCCCTTTTTGCATTTCCCTCTCCCACTTTTCAATGATGTGGGAGAAGTTTCTCTGTAAATCGAATATGGCTAATATTTTCTCTTTGAACCAATTCTGATGGTAAAATTCACACTATGTTCATTCCCCTCCCTTCTTTCCCTCAGACATAATAGGTTTCTTTTGCCTCTCCTTGGGATATAGTACCTCTACTTTTCCCTTTTCCTAATACAATTTTTTCGACTTCTGGATTTTTTTTTTATATTATAACTGTAAAACCAAATTATACACGTACTCTTTATGTATTATCATAACAGAAATATAGTTCCCAAGATTTTTTTTATCTTATTTGTCTTGAGTTCTATATTTGAAGATCAACCTTTTTGTTTTGTTGTTTGTTTGTTTTTTGTTGTTGTTGTTGTTGTTGTTGTTGTTGTTTTGTTTTTGGTTTTTTTTTTTTATTTTTTTGTTTTTTGGTAATAAATAGATGGAATTCACATATTTCATTGAATGTCCACCTTCTTCCCTGGAAGAAAATGTTCAGTTTGGCTGGGTAAGTTATTCTTGACTGCAAACCAGTCATTTAGCATTTCTGAATATCATATTCCAGGCCTTTGATCCTTTAATGTAGAAGCTGATAGATCCTGAGTAATCCTTACTGTGGCTCCTCTGTATTTGAATTTTTTTCCTAGCTTTTTGTAGTAATTTTCCTTGGTTTGATAGTTCTGGGATTTAGCCACAATATTTCTTGGAGTTTTGATTTTGGAATCTCTCTCAGTAAGTGATCAATGAAGTCTTTCAATGTCTATTTTATTTTCTATTTCTATAACATCTGGGCAGTTCTCTTTGATAATTTCCTCAAAAATAATATTTAGGCTCTTTTTTTCATCATGATTTTCAGGAAGTCCAATAATCCTTAGATTGTCGCTCCTAGATCTGTTTTCCAGGTCTGTTGTTTTCCCAAGTATGTATTTAACATTTTGTCTCTTTTTTTCTTTTTTCTTTTTTTTTTGGTCTTGCTTTATGATTCTTGGTGTCTCCGCAAGTCATTCATTTCCATTTGTTCAATTCAGATTTTTAATGAGTTATTTTCTTCATTTTTAAATTTTTTTTTTGTAATCGCCAAATTGAGTTTTTAAATGAGTTGTTTTGTTCTATGGAATTTTTTTTCCCATTTCACCAATTTTATTTTTTAGGGAGCTATTTTCTTTTTACAATTCACTAATTCAGTTTTTCAGGGAGTTGATTTCTTTATCCACTCTATCTTTTAATGACTAATATGATTTATCCAGATCTTGCAAAGCTTCCTTTTCTTTTTTCCATTTTTTCTTCTAGCTCTTTTTTTAAAGAGCCTTTTTTATTTCTTCTGGGAGAGCCTTGTGTCATGGGGACTAATTATGTCACCACTTGGAGCTTTATCTTCTTTTAGTCTCCTCAGGGTTTGAAGTCTGCTCTCTTTCAGTACAGAAGTTATCTATAGTTATTCCGGCCAAGATGGCCAAGAGGAGGCACACAGCTGTGTAAGCTCCATGTTTTCTCTCAGAATCCATTTCATTACAAGCCTCTGAATTAATGCTTGACTGAAAAAAAAATCCACAAATAGTTACCAAGAGAAGACATCTTTGAAATTCGCCAGGAAAGGTATGTTTTTGCTCGAGGGCAGGGAAGGTTTTAGGTTGGCTGCAGGCTGAGGGCAGGCAGCGGCAGCATGAGCCCATCAGGCAGCTCACAGCTGAGCAGACCAGAGGAGGGTGGGGTGTGATCTCAGCCGACTCTGTGGGGAGAGCTTTGCTACAGGATTGGATACTTTGCCCTGGCAGCAAGCCAGCAGACAAGCAGAGAAGCTAAAAAGCAGAGAAGCTGCACCACGGGTGAAGAATACAACCCCGAACAGCTGGAGTCTCTCGGGACCTGGCCACTCCTCCCCAACAGTGTCTCAGCATGCTTTCAGAGTCTCAGAACGCAGGCACAACACATTCCTGCTAGTGCCTTGCTGCTGCCCCCACAGTCTATAGAGGAAGCTAGGTAACACCACCCAGCCCCTCCCCCAAAAAAGCAGATTACATTTGGATTTTTTTTTCTTTTTTTCTTTGCTAGTTGGCCTTTGATTCTTCTCTGACAAAATGAGCAAAAAATTGAAAAGGATCTTAACCATTGACAGCTTCTATGTAGCTAGAGGGCAGACTCTAAACCCTGAGGAGACTAAAAACAGACTGTCTCCAGGTGAATCCCCAAAGGAGGAGATCATCTGTTCCTCAGCACAGATGAATCTCATAGAAGAAATTCAAAAGGCTCTCACAAGAGAGCTAGAAGAAAAATGGGAAAAGGAGAGGGAGGCTAGGCAAGAGAGTCTGAAGAAGTCATCCCACTCATTTAAAGACAGAGTGCATAAAGAAATCAAATCCTTGAAAAATAGGATTAGTGAATTGGAAACAGAAAATAGCTCTCAAAAAAATAAAATTAGTGAATTGGAAAAGAATTCCATAGAACAAAAGAACTGAATTGGACAATTAGAAAATGATATAAAAAAGTGAGTGAAGACAATATTTCACTGAAAATCAGAATCGAACACATGGAATTGAATGACTTGAGGAGACAACAAGGATCAGTCAAGCAAAACCAAAAAAATCAAACAATGGAAAAAAAAAAGTGAAATATCTTCTTGGGAAAACAACAGACCTGGAAAATAGATCCAGGAGAGACAATTTGAGAATTATTGGAGTCACAGAAAAATATGATGAAAAAAAGAGCCTGGACACTATTTTCCAGGAAATTATCAAAGAGAACTAACCAGAAGTCATAGAAACAGAGGGTAAAATAGACATTGAAAGAATACACCAATCACTTACTGAAAGGGTTCCTAAAATCAAAGCATCAAGAAATATAGTGACCAAATGCCAGAACCTTCAGACGAAGGGAAAAAAAAATACTGCAAATGACTAGAAAAACCCAATTCAAATATAGAGGAGCCACAATAATAATTATCCAGGATCTAGCAGCATCCACATTAAAAGATCGAAGGGCCCGGAATATGGTATTCTGAAAGACTAAGGAATGCAGTATGCAACCAAAAATAACTTATCCAGCCAGAATGAGCATCTTTTTCCACGGAAGAAGATGGTCATTCAATGAAATAAGCCAATTTCACTTATTTTTGATGAAAAAAACAGAGCTTAATAAAAAAATTTGATCTACAAATGTAGGCTCAAGAGAAACCTAAAAAGGTAAAAAGAAATCTTCAGAACTATTTCTACTATAAAGATGTATAAAGAATACATGTATACCTTGTTCTAGAAACAAGAGGTGAAAGGACATTATACCAGAAAAAGGGTAAAGTGGGGGTACTACATCTCATGAAGAGGCAAAGGAAACCTATTATATATGAGAGAAAGAATGGAGGGGGATGAATATAGTGGATATCTTACTGCCATCAGAATTGACTTTAAGCGAAAAATTTTAGACATATTCAATTTATGGTGAAACTTCTCCCACCTCATTGAAAAGTGAGAAGGGAAAAGTGAAAAGGGAAGGAATAAGCTAAGCAGAAGGGAATACGGAAACTGTGAGGGAAAGGAGTAAGATAGGGGGAGGAACTCTAAGGTGGGAGGAAGGATACTAAAAAGGGAGGTCTATGGGAAGTAAGTGGTGCTCACAAGCTTAATACTGGGAAGGGGGGTAAGGGGGAAAGAAGGGAGAACAGCATAAACAGGGGTTAACAAGATGGCAAGTAATAAAGAATTGGCAATTTTAGCCATAAATGTGAACGGGGTAAACTCCCCCATAAAGAAGAAGTGGTTAGCAGAATGGATTAAAAGCCAGAATCCTACAATATGTTTTTTACAGGAAACACACCTGAAGCAGGGAGATACATGCAGAGTAAAGGTAAAAGGTTGGAGCAAAATCTACTATGGTTCAGGTGAAGTCAACAAAGCAAGGGGTAGCCATCCTTATCTCAGATCAAACAAAAGCAAAAATTGATCTAATTAAAAGAGATAAGGAAGGGCACTATATCTTGCTAAAGGGTAGCATAGATAATGAAGCAACATCAATATTAAACATATATATACCAAGTGGTATGGCATCTAAATTCTTAAAAGAGAAATTAAGAGAGCTGCAAAAAGAAATAGACAGCAGAACTATAATAGTGGGAGATCTGAACCTTGCTCTCTCAGAATTAGATAAATCAAACCACAAAATAAATAGGAAATAAGTCAAAGAGGTAAATAGAATACTAGAAAAGTTAGATATGATAGATCTCTGGCAAAAATGAAATGGAGACAGAAAGGAGTACATTTTTTTTTCAGCAGTTCATGGAACCTATACAAAAAATGACCATATATTAGGACATAAAATCCTCAAACTCAAAAGCAGTAAGGGAGAAATAGTAAATGCATCCTTTTCAGACCACGATGCAATAAAAATTATATTCAACAAAAAGCCAGGAGAAAGTAGACCAAAAAATAATTGGAAACTAAATAATCTCATACAAAAGAATGATTGGGTGAAACAGCAAATCATAGACATAATTAATAACTTCACCCAAGAAAATGCCAATAATGAGACATCATACAAAAATGTGTGGGATGCAGCCAAAGCAGTAATAAGGGGAAATTTCATATCTCTAGAGGCCTACTTGCATAAAATAGATAAAGAGAAGGTAAATGAATTGGGCTTGCAACTAAAAATGCTAGAAAAGGAACAAATTAAAACCCTCCAGTCAAACACTAAACTTGAATTTATAAAAATAAAAGGAGAGATCAATAAAATTGAAAGTAAAAAAAAAAACTATTGAATTAATTAATAAAGCTAAGAGTTGGTTCTGTGAAAAAACCACAAAATAGACAAACCCTGAGTAAATCTGATTTAAAAAAGGAAAGAGGAAAATCAAATTGTTAGTCTTAAAAATGAAAAGGGAGAACTCACCACTAACAACGAGGAAATTAGAGCAATAATTAGGAGTTAGTTTGCCCCACTTTATGCCAATAAATTCAACAACTTAAATGAAATGGAAGAATACCTTCAAAAATATAGCTTGCCCAAACTAACAGAGGAAGAAGTAAATATCCTAAACAGTCCCATCTCAGAAAAAGAAATAAAACAAACTATTAATCAACTCCCTAAGAAAAAATCCCCAGGACCAGATGGATTTACATGTGAATTCTACCAAGCATTTAAAGAACAATTAATTCCAATGCTAAATAAACTATTTGAAAAAATAGGGATTGAAGGAGTTCTACAAAACTCCTTTTATGACACAGACATGGTACTGATACCTAAACCAGGTAGGCTGAAAACAGAGAAAGAAAATTATGGACCAATCTCCCTAATGAATATTGATGCTAAAATCATAATAAAATATTAGCAAAAAGATTACAGAAAATTCTCCCCAGGATAATACACTATGACCAAGTAGGATTTATATCAGGAATGCAGGGCTGGTTCAATATTAGGAAAACTATTAGCATAATTGACTATATCAATAACCAACCAAACAAAAACCATATGATCATCTCAGTAGATGCAGAAAAAAAGCATTTGATAAAATGCAACATCCATTCCTAATAAAAACACTTGAGAGTATAGGAATAAATGGACTTTTCCTTAAAATAGTCAGGAGCATATATTTAAAACCGTCAGTAAGCATCATATGCAATGGGGAAAAACTGGAACCTTTCCCAGTAAGATCTGGAGTGAAGCAAGCTTGCCCACTATCACCATTATTATTCAATATCGTATTAGAAACACTAACCTCTGCAACAAGAGTCAAGAAAGAGATTAAAGGAATTAGAGTAGGCAATGAGGAAACCAAACTATCACTCTTTGCAGATGATATGATGCTATACCCAGAGAACCCCAGAGATTCTACTAAAAAGGTATTAGAAATAATTCATAACTTTAGCAAAGTAGCAGGATACAAAATAAATCCCCATAAATTCTCAGCATTTTTATACATCCACCAACAAAATCCAACAGCAAGAGATACAAAGAGAAATTCCATTCAAAATAACTGATAACAGCATTAAATATTTGGGAATCTATCTACCAAAGGAAAGTCAGGAATTATATGAGAAAAATTACAAAAAACGTTCCATACAAATAAAATCAGACTTAAATAATTGGAAAAATATTAAGTATTCTTGGATAGGCTGAGCAAATATAATAAAGATGACAATACTCCCTAAACTAATCTGTTTATTTAGTGCTATACCAATCAGACTTCCAAGAAAATATTTTAATGATCTAGAAAAAATAACAACAAAATTTATATGGAACAATAAAAGGTCAAGAATCTCAAGGAAATTAATGAAAAAAAAAATCAAATGAAGATGGCCTAGCTGTACCTGATCTAAAACTATATTATAAAGCAGTAGTCACCAAAACCATTTGGTATAGGTTAAGAAATAGATTAGTTGATCAGTAGAATAGGTTAGGTTCATAAGACAGAATAATCAACTATAGCAATCTAGTGTTTGACAAACCCAAAGATTCTAACTTTTGGGATAAGAATTCATTATTTGATAAAAACTGCTGGGGTGACTGGAAATTAGTATGGCAGAAATTAGGCATGAATCCACACTTAACACCATATGCCAAGATATGATCAAAATGGGTCCATGATTTAGGCATAAAGAATGAGATTATAAAGAAATTAGAGGAATGTAGGATATTTTATCTCTCAGACTTGTGGAGGAGAAAGAAATTTGTGACCAAAGATGAACTAGAGACTATTAGTGATCACAAAATAGAAAAAATTGATTATATCAAATTAAAAAGCCTTTGTACAAACAAAACTAATGCAAACAAGTTTAGAAGGGAAGCAACAAACTGGGAAAACATCTTCACAGTTAAAGGTTCTGTTAAACGCCTCATTTCCAAAATATATAGAGAATTGACTCTAATTTATAAGAAATCAAGCCATTCTCCAATTGATAAATGGTCAAAGGATATGAACAGACAATTTTCAGATGATGAAATTGAAACTATTACCACTCATATGAAAGAGTGTTCCAAATCATTATTGATCAGAGAAATGCAAATTAAGACAACTCTGAGATACCACTACGCACCTGTCAGATTGGCTAAGATGACAGGAAAAAATGATGATCAATGTTGGAGGGGATGCAGAAAAACAAGCACACTGATGCATTGTTGGTGGAGTTGTGAATGAATCCAACCATTCTGGAGAACAATCTGGAATTATGCCCAAAACGTTATCAAACTTTACATATCCTTTTATCCCCCAGTGTTACTTCTGGGCTTACATCCCAAAGAAATACTAAAGAAGGGAAAAGGACCTGTATGTGCCAAAATGTTTGTGGCAGCCCTGTTTGTAGTGGCTATAAACTGGAAAATGAATGGATGCCCATCAATTGGAGAATGGTTGGGTAAATTGTGGTATATGAATGTTATGGAATATTATTGTTCTGTAAGAAATGACCAGCAGGATGAATACAGAGAGGCTTGGAGAGACTTACATGAACTGATGCTAAGTGAAATGAACAGAACCAGGAGATCATTATATACTTCAGCAATGATACTGTATAAAGATGCATTATGACGTAAGTGTATTTCTTTGACAAAGGGATCTAACTCAGTTTCAATTGATCAATGATGGACAGAAGCAGCTACACCCAAAGAAAGAACACTGGGAAATGAATGTAATCTATTTGCATGACTGCTTGCCATTTCAGGGAGGGAGTGGAAGGAGGGAGGGGGAAAATCAGAACAGAAGTGAGTGCAAGGGATAATGTTGTAATAAATTTCCCTGGCATGGGTTCTGTCAATAAAAAGTTATTATATATATATAAAAAAATCCATCAATGATGGACAGAAGCAGCTACCCCCAAAGAAAGAACACTGGGAAATGAATGTAATCTATTTGCATTTTTCTTTTTCTTTCCAGGTTATTTTTACCTTCTGAATCCAATACACCCCATGCAACAAGAGAACTGTTCAGTTCTGCATATATATATGGTATCTAGGATATACTGCAACATATTTAACATATATAGGAATGCTTGTCATCTAGGGGAGGGAGTGGAAGGAGGAAGGGGGAAAATCGGAACAGAAGTGAGTGCAAGGGATAATGTTGTAAAAAATTACTCTGGCATGGGTTCTGTCAATAAAAAGTTATTATAAAAAAAAAATCCATCAATGATGGACAGAAGCAGCTACACCCAAAGAAAAAACACTGGGAAATGAATGTAATGTATTTGCATTTTTCTTTTTCTTCCCAGGTTATTTTTACCTTCTGAATCCAATACTCCCCATGTAACAAGAGAACTGTTCAGTTCTGCATATATATATATATATATATATATATATATATATATATATATATTGTATCTAGGATATACTCCAACATATTTAACATATATAGGAATGCTTGCCCTCTAGGGGAGGAACAGAAGTGAGTGCAAGGGATAATGTTGTAAAAAATTACCCTGGCATGGGTTCTGTCAATAAAAAAGTCATTTAAAAAAAAAAAAAAAGTTATCTATAGTTAGAGCTCATTTTGCCTTTTTTACTCATTATGGAAAAAAAAAAAAAGAACAAAGCCAAAACAAAAAACAAAAACCTGCAGTCTGCTTTTGGGGCAGTGTGGATGTTACCAAGCTTCCTCAACAGACAACAGAAAATAGTAGTGAAGCAGTAGTGGGAAAGCAATGGCTGTGCTGAGATCAGTGTCTGCATTGGGATTAGAGTCTATGCTGTGGTCAGGGGTTGTGGGCTGAGATCGTGCTGAGTCCCTCCTAATGCTAAGTGGGGTGGGTATGGCTAGGTCCAGAGAGACTCTAACATTCTGGGGTTATAGTCTTTACCCCATGTGTTTATAGCTTCTCTACTGATCAACTTGCTTGCTACCAGGACAGAGTAGCCAACACTATGGGAAAGTTTTCTCCACAAATTTTCTGCTGGCTGAGACCGCCCCCTCCCCACCCACCCCATTCCCCGGGGCTGCTCAGCATGAGCTGTTTTTCATGCTCTCACTATCTACTTGACTGATTCTGTGCCTCCCATAGCCATCCCCACCTGTGCACAAAAATAGACCTTTTCTGGAGAATTTCAAGATTATATTCTGTTGGTAATGCGTTATATTCCCAATATTCTTAGGTTTTGACATTCCAGCACTAATTCCAAGGCTGTTTCATAAAAAGTAATCTGAGGGTAAAGGAGAGCTTAGATAGATGCATGTGTCCTCTCCACCATCTTGGCTCCATCTGCCAATTATTTTTATTATAAGTAACATTCATTATTCAAATATAAAAATGAAATCTGATATTATATTGCAATGGGTAAAGGAGCATATTCCATCATACAGAGCTGATATGTTTCTCAGAAATAAATTTTGCCTATAGAATTCTTTATAAAGACAGAATACAGTGATACAACATTCCTTTCTATTTCTGAAAAGATGTATATAAAGCATTTCTTTTTGTAAGTTGAATTTTATGTTCCCATTGATTCTCATTGTAGTAATGGCATGTTTCTTACACCAAAAGTTGATGCCTCTGCATGATAAATTGATCTTTATCTTTTTCAGGGACAAAGTAAGAGTGAGACATCAATGTTAAGTTTCATTTGAGATGTAAGTGAATCTTAAGGCTTTATGGATCCATCCCATGTACTATTTTCCCACCCTTGGGCCTTCAATTTAAGAATGAAAGGTAATTGGCCAAGGACTACATATTTTTCTTCTTGTTTCTCAAAGAGAAGAGAGTTATCCAGCAGCCTCAGTTATAGAAATAAATAAAAAGACACATAAAGAGATTGACTTTTACAATGTTTCCTGAAATAAGAACTTAGTAAAACGAGCTAAGAAAGATTATATACTTTCATTCTTTGAAGATCAGAATTACATACTGCTATAAGTAAAGACATTTTTCAGTTTTGTAATTTTGCCTTTTATTTATATTTGTATTTGTTCTCACTCATAATTATATTTTCTCCAGTACTTTAAGACTTTATGATTTTATCCATGTAATCAGCTTTTCCATTTATGAAGATCAGAATGTTTTTAAGCTTTAGGAGTTTCTCTTCATGAGATGTCATGTAAACAACAAAAACAACAAAACATCTGATAATCCACTTAATAATAAAGTTCATCCAATATAAAGTCAGTGTAGTCTTTTTCTATATTGGATGGCATGTTCTGTGTGAATCCAGAACTATCCCTACATTGAGATCAGGCATCAGAGTAGCTTTTTAGTGAATAGTTTCTTTCACCCTCCTATTACTATTATCATTAGTTTGAATGGATTTATGACTCTACTGGAATATGAAACTCCAAGTGATACAATTTCCTCTTAAAATAAAGATCATCAATTTCTCTGAAATTTACAGATATATATATATATATATATATATATATATATAAAATCTGAATATAAGGTAGTTTGGGGAACAAAAGAACTAGGAGCTCGGAGGATCAAGAAAGGTAGAGCTTGAGCTGAATATTGAAGGGGATAGACTTCTAAATTGTGTGAATGAATTGAAAATGTATTCTAGGCATGGGAAACAGCACATACAGGTAAGAGGAAATATGAATTTTATGCCTGATGTATAAATACATATTATATGTGAGAAAAATTTGGATGGACCAAAGAACCCAGATAGAAGAATAAAGAATATTCTGTATAAAAAGACTAGAATACTAAGTGGAAGCTAAATTGCAAAGAATTTTAAGTGTCAAACATAGGAGTTTGTTTTTTACCATACATTTAATAGGAAGCATTGGAGCTCATTGAGAAAGAGAGTAACAAGATCAGATCTGTGCTTTTGTTGATGTTCAATTACTAAATTTACCAAATTACTACTTTATGACCTCATTTGAGATTTGCTTAGTAAAGATATTGGAGTGGTTTGCCATTTCCTTCTCCAGATCATTTTACAGATGAACAAATCAAAACAAACAGGGTTAAATGACTTGCTCAGGGTCACACACACTGCTAATAAGTTTCTGAGTCCAAATTTGAACTCAGATCCTCCTGATTCCAGGGCTGGGATTCTATCTACTAAGCTACCTAACTGCTCTAGGAATTTAGTAAAATAATATTTCACACCCATACAACACTTCGAGTTTTGCCTTACATAAGTATCTCTTTCATGGCAAGTTCTATTATTATCTCACCCATTTTAGAGATGTAGAAAATGAATGTATGGAGTTAGATGACTTGGTCAGTCTCACAGATATGAAGTGACGCTTGCAACTTTGTGAAAGATGCTTTGGAGAACGGTGGAATGTAAGGCAGGAATATCAATTTTGAAGTATTACTATAGATCAGGAGAGAAATAATTGAACTGGGGATTTTATCCTATGAGTAGAATAAGTGGGCAGAAATACTACCAATAAGGTTAGTATAATGTAATGTAATTTTAATAATAGAAATGATAAGATTTGGTTACTAATTGAAAAGATTAGCAACATATGGAATTGGTTGTAGATGAGGTTAGGGAGACAGAAGTCAAGTCTGGGGTTGTGAAATTGTGAGATTGTAAGAATAGTGATATCTTCAACCAAAAAAGTAAAGTAGGTATTAGAAATGGATTTTTGATCCAGATTTTTCTAACTCAAGACCAGTTTCCCATCCACTTTACCATTCAGCTTTTCTGCTCTCTGTCTCTTTCCTCTCTCCCCCCTCCCCCACTGCAGCAAAACAGTGAGAAAGCCTGAAATGCTTGTTTTGAGAACCATGATGGGGCTGGGGCAGGGATGGGTAAGGAAAGTGAAGGGAGAGGAGAAGGTGAGGCTGAAAATTGTTTCAGTTTTGTAGGATACTGTAATGGGCTGAGGCTTGAGTTGATGCACTGAGGTCCCAAGAATGTGAGGCTAAATAGTAATTGGACCATACTCTATTAATATATATGCTTGGAGAAAGAATGGCCCTCGCCCACTCTTTGTGTAAGTCCTGATGTGTTGTATAGGAAATGACGATTTTGGTGGGTGGAGGCAGGAGAGTGGAAAGGGAAGTGGAAAGAGAGACTGCTGGCTGGCATCTTGACACAGCTGCTCACATTGCTATTGTGACCGCCCTTCACCTCCAATCCCCTTTTCACCTGCGATCCCCCTTCACCTCTGCTGGCTGGCTTCCTGTCACAGTTGATATTGCTATCACAGTCCTTCTTCACCTCTACTGAAAATAAAGATTGAAGATTTTCCCCTTAACCTGAATTCCTGATTCTATCTGATTTTATATGCACGGTCATCACAGGATACTTTGGTGGATAAGGGACCCAAGTTAAAAATAAGGGAGTAACCTTATTTAGGTTTAGGTTTGCAAAATTTGGGGTTGCAGGAATGGATAAAGTGGAGCACAAGAAAGGAGATGGAGAACAAAGAGTCACTCCGAGTTTTAAATGCTTAACAGAAACCCTTCATTCTGCTCCTCACCCGTACCCCCCAAAACACACTCTGCAACATACACAGATTTGTTTTATTTGCCACACTTTATGTGTCTATGCCAGCACATACATAGGTATATATTGATTAGCTATGCCTGGCTCTTTCAACCCCAATTCCTCACAAAAGAACTAAGGTGTCAAAATTGACACTTGGCCAAGTACACTTTGCACTGAAGCAAAATGTCTGTCTTGTGGCAAAGAGTTACAGTTCAAATCCCTAGACAAAAGTTTTAGAAAAATGCCCTTTAGCCTTTGCAATTTAAACAAGTTATCAATGGAAAGGAGACGTTTCTTTCGTTAGTGATTTTGGCAATATTGATTTCTATAATGCCTAGCCCAAAGCAATCATCTAATGAATTCTAGAGACCCACATACATGTGTATTAATATGTATATATGTCTCTGTGTATATCTGTTTGTGTGTGAGTGAGTATGTGTGTTCTTTTTCCTCATACTTAAATTATTTATTGTCATTTTAGCTCTGGGGGAAAGTATAGAGCCACTGTTGTAGATCGTCTGTCTTCCACTCGTTCCCAAATTGTTCTATCCCAATAGTAATAATGAGGAACTGACTAATGATGATGAAGGCTTGCATTTAAATATTGCTTTAAGGTTTGCAAAGCACTTTACAAATAATATCTTAATTTACTCTCATAACTCCCCTGGGGCAATAGGTGCTATTATTATTCCCATTTGACAGATAAGAAAGCTGAGGCACAGAGAGGTTAAATGATTTGACTAAGGTCACACAGTTAATGTTTTAATCTGAATTTGAATTCAGGTCTTCCTGATGTCAAGTTTAACACTCTCTTTCACCATCTACCTGTTCCTATACCTTTTCCCCTCCATTACCAGTACATTTTTCATGAAGTTTTGTAATAAGTATCTCCCATAAGAGGGAACTGCTTCTACCAATGCAGTAGGCACCTTGCTTAGATTCCTAAGTGCTACCAAGAGTACTTAATAGTAAATGAAAGAAAGAAAAAGAAAGAAAGAAAGAAAGAAAGAAAGAAAGAAAGAAAGAAAGAAAGAAAGAAAGAAAGAAAGAAAGAAAGAAAGGAAGAAAGAAAGAAAGGAAGAAAGAAAGAAAGGAAGAAAGAAAGAAAGAAAGAAAAAGCCCAGATACCCATTAAGGTAATAACCATATCCCAAATCATTATCATCTAGTTAAAACTGAATTCATGCCCAGTAACTCCATCTGAAAAGTAACTCTTTAACCTGAAATATAAACTTATCCCCTTGTATATTGATTCTATCTAGAACAAGCTTTTTGTTTGACTGCTCCTGTCTGAAATGAAGTGCTGAACTGTCAGCTCCTAAACTGAAATTTACATAAAAACCAATATAACTTCAAGTCAGTGGACTGGTTTTCTTAGACCAACTTGACCAAAAGTTACAGTGAGTTTCAAGGCAAATCATATCAAGTAAGCTTTAAAAATCCGTAACACATTTCAGTTCTGTTCTGGAGGATCATTTTTCTCCTTAGAGCTTATCTACAATCTATAAATTTTAACCAGCAATACACTGTATGATAATAGTTTATTCTCTTTTCAAAATATATTATCTAAAACCAAGGACAGAGAGTTGTATTTGCTTATAGGTATTTCTAAGTGAATCAAAATAAGAAACCCAAAAAATGTGTATAAAAGTGAATGAGATGAAGTGGAGATATTTTATGTTTGAGTAAATGAAAAGATAAATGACATCTCTCAATCTAATGAACCCCAAATTCCTAAGTGCAATAATAAAAATGTTCTCCCTATAAATACCATGGAAGAAAAATCCATTTATATGTTAGAGAAGCAAAACTTGATGATTATCAGCTCTTGTTTTTCTTATTGGGGGGAACAAATCTTTGGAACTAATATAATCCTTTAAATACTTATCACAAAACATTTTAAATTAAACATTTTCAACAGAACATTTAAAATTCAAAAATGTTGATTTCAGAAGTAAAATAGATTAAAGTAATATTTGAATAAGATTCCCTTTTATATTACTGTTTACTAATAATAGTATATCACAATGTATACATAGATCACTCAGGAACTATTTTTATGAATTTGTTATATGCCTTATGAAGAGACAAATATTTGTTCAGAGACAGAGAAGTGGATTATTACCTATGCATCTTTAATGACTCAATACAAACAATAACATTGAAATTTTATATTTTAAAATCAAAGCATTATCATTTATAGTTCTGAATGTGTGTTTAGTACTTGGCCTTCTCTTTTACTTATTAAATATGGCATATACATTGTATTTCAGTACAGAGTGAAGTTATATTACTCTCAAATAAAGAGTTCTCCCATTCTCATTCTTAATATATTTTATTTTTGATAAATAAGTCTTCCTTCAGGACCTCTTCATATTGGAAATGAACCAGAGTTCTCACAGGAACATGATAGATTGTATTTCTTTCTTTCGAGAACTAAACTAGGTTTGTTTGAAAAGTCTTACCACCAGAAGGTGAGGCAATGAGTTTCTGGCCACCAGATTCATATCAATAACCTTGTGGAGCATTTCAGTGATATTTTATAATGTATGGCACTTTACATGTGACAAAACACTTACATGATATAGCAATCCTGTGAGGCAACTAATATATCATTATTTCTATTTTGCATATGACTAAATTAAGGCTCAGAGAAATTAAGCAATCTGCCCATCATCAAAATCTAAAGATAGCCAGAAGTCAAACACAGTCTTTTTCATTCTAAGTCCAGAGCTTTTTCCATTTTAAAAAATGCTGCTTCTCACTTAAAGGCAGGAATTGCTTTCTATGTGGAGGAAATCCCTTCTTTTCATTCCATGTGACATGTTTGAACTCAGATCATTTTTCTCCAGCTTCTATTCCCTGATGCTCCTTGCTCCTAAGTTTCTCTGACTTTCCTTCTAAGTAGTTTGACTTTGAGTTATTATCCAGAGCTGGAGTATGTTTTTTTATACTCTTAAGGAAAACAGAAATTTCCAGAATCATGAATCTCCTCATAGTTGCATTTCATTTTCCAACTTTCATTTTCACACAAAAAATTTTAACTAATGAACTTCTCAAAACACATAGCTGATAAGAAATTTCCCATGATGGGGCAATGTTATCATATTCACATCAAAATATCATAATCAAGATATTTTGTTATTATTATTATTTAGTAATTTCAATAATATCCAACTCATCATCACGCCATTTGGAACTTTCTTGGTAAAGATGCTGGAGTGTCTTGCCATTTCCTTCTTTAGCTCATTTTAGAGATGAGGAACTGAGATAAACATGGATATGTCACTTGTTCAGAATCACACAGCTAAGAAGTGTCTGAGGCCAGATTTAAATTGGTGAAAATGAGTATTCCTGACCCATTTATACTTAAATATACATAAATAATTACTTAAACAAATAAACTATTCATTCTAATGTTTTGATAATTAGGCAACTGGATAGAGTGAAGGACTGGAAATCAAGTAGCCCTAAGTTTGAATCTTGTGCTTGAGTAACATTGGGCAAAACACTTAATCTGTTTCCTCAACCATAAAATGGGAAGATATTAGCACCTATTTCTCAGGTATCAAATTATATATGCATATATAAATGCATAAGCAAAATGCTTTGCAAGCCTCCAAATGCATTATGAATGTTAGCTACTGTTGTTTTTAAAATATATGTAACCAAGTATTATATATGTATCTATATTTGATTTGTGTGTGTATGAACTACATAGAGATCATAGGCATCTTTATGATTACAGCCCTCTCTAACAGTTTTATTAATGGATTTCTTAATATATCTAATACTTGATTATAACACACTTCACTCTCTGAAAAACAATCATCCCCTCCAGAATAGTTCTCTCAACCCTGATCAATAGGAATAGAAATATCACATGTAGCTGCTGAAGTTCTTTGAGCTGTATGAGCTGTATAATAGGCAGAAGAGACAAGATGACAATGCATCAACCCTACACCCATAGTTTTTTTCACCAATCCCCAGTAGTCTTTATATTGATCTAGTGTTAAATCTGAGAAGCTCTCTATTGGTGTCACTAATCTGCAGACATGCTGCCTATCCCTAATACTTAGCTTCAAACCATGTCTCAAAACTGTTCTACCTTCTTGCTTGAACTGCCATTATTTACTGTCTCAGTGAAATTGGGCTCAGAAATTATAATGAAATATGATTCATTACTGTATAAAGCCATTCATATTTCTGGGAAGTAGAAGCATGTAATCTGAATTCCTTGCACTATTATGTTCACTTTTCTATTCAATAGAATCTGTATCTGGCTGGGCTCTGTATATTACAAAGAAAAGGAAGAAAATCTAGGTTTTGATGTTTGAGTCTTTTATTAGGCTCACTGGAATCAATATAACAAGAATGTCTTCCAGAATCTGGTGACTTTAATTGTTAGTGATTTTCTATTTTTGATTTGAGGATTAAAAATGAAAATATTGAATTATAGCTTACATTTTGGAAACACCATCATAAGTGAGGGATTTTGCTGCTTTACCAAAAATAAACTCTTTTGAATTATACTAAAATAAATAAACTATTTTCCAACATCAAAATATAATACAATATTTTTAGCACTAAAATTATCGTTCTGAATTCTTTGGGAATCTCTTTTGTTACTATTTAATCAACAATTATTTGTTATTTACCTACTATATGCCTCATTGTTAGGCACTAAAAAAAACTAGTATAAGTAAAAAGAATGAAATAATTTCTATTCACAAAGGGTTTATATTCAAATAGAGGAGACAAGTATATATGAAAATACATATGAGGGAAGGGAAAGGAACAAGCATAGCTTTTATTATCTGTCAATTACTGTTTGATACATAAAATGAAGTATATAATGACATGAATAAACACACACACACATATATACATATATATATATATACATATATATATATATACACACACACAGAGAGAGAGAGAGAGAGAGAGAGAGAGAGAGAAAAGAAAGAAGTAAGCCACAAAGGTAGGAAGGAAGAAGAAAAGAAAGATGGAAGGAAGGAAGGAAGCAAACAAAGAAGGAAGAAGCAGAAGAAAAGACAAAGGCCAGCTAAAAAACATGGGTACATTGTAGTGTATGGAGAAATGGACTGACAAAGGGACAAGGCCAACATCAACTAAACTGAAGAGCACAGGAGGGGAAGATTGCCACCAAGATGTGTAAGACTTTAAAAAATTAAACAGAGTAATTTTCATCTGATCATGAAAGCAATAGGAAGTCATTGGGATTAACTGAATAGTTCAGTTGAAAAGATATAAGTTTAAAGAAAATTATTTTGGAATTAGTGTGTAGGTCTGATGAAACTGAAGATAGATTTGAGATAGAGCATTTAGGAGCCTGTTGCAATAATTTAGGTGAGAGATGATAGGCCCAGAACTAATGTGCTTGGCATATAGTTTTAATATGGATCATAAAGAAACAAAACTGAGAAAGAAAGATCAATTAGAAAAAGAATCACTAGGAAATTGTGCAGGGAAATCTGAAAAAGCAGAGAATATACAGGAGAGAAAGATCAGCAGTATCTAATATAGCATATAGAAGGACCTAAAGTCAATTAGGACTGAGAAAAAACTATCAGACATGGTAATAAAGATCTCACAGGTAATTTTAAACAGGAAGCTTTTAGTTGAGTGATGAAGCCTGAAAAGAGTTGATAAGTATATAAAGAAGAGAAATTGAAAGCAATGAGAGTAAATAGCCTTTAAAAATATTTCCCCTGTTACATGTAAAAACAAGATTTTATTTTTGGTTATTACTTTTACATTCATTATTTTACATATTTTTTAATGAATCATGTTGGGAGAGAAAAATCAGAACAAAAAGTAAATACTTTTAAAAATTATTTTCTTTTTAATTTAGTAATAAAACAAGTTTAGTAATACTATGTCCTAAAAATATATGATTATACATGAAAATGTAAACCTCTTATGTACAACTATCTATTTATTTTAAATATATAATAAAGTTATATGGATATATGTGTTACATATATACATATACATATACATTAACAGCTTTTCAAGAATCTTGAGAAGATGGCAGGGTCCAATAAACAGGTTATTAAGGATGAGGGAAATTAATGTATATTTGAAAGCAATAGAGAAGGAAAAATTTGACAAGGAGAAAAGCTAATTTATGTCAGGTACTGAGGAAAAGTGAGAGAGAGTAGTAGATAATAAGTTTTGAGATGAAGAGAAAGGGAAAAAAAGAAATTCAAGTTCAAGCCTATAATTTCTTAATAAAATAAGAAAAGGCTACCAGCTAAGAGAAAGAAGAGTGAAGAAGGTATAGGTGGAAATCCCTTCTGTGAGGAAAGAGATAGGTAGAAAGAAACAAAAGGACTCCCTTGATACCTTGAGGGTCCAGTTGAAGGTGAATTTGAATGTGAATTTCTAATGTACCCAGTCAGAACAATTGTGGAGATTTCCTCAAATTCTGTTCAACTTCTTATTAGTTGTTACAGGAAAGGCAGAAACTGGGAATAATCCAGAACCAAACCCTGGACTTTATAAGTAAATCCTTTGTTATAAAGGCAGAAGTTGGAGAGGAGAAGAAGAGGCATAATTATCTGGGGCTTGATTCACTGTAACTACTGTAATTTGGATCAAGTAGAAAATGTTGATTAGTGGACTTCAAAGGAAGAAAAGGAATTCTAAGTAAAGGAGGTAATGGAAAAGTCAGGAAATGTAAACTAGGGAACAAGGAGTGCTTCAACTATCCTTTCAGGATCAGTTTGGCTGGGGATATGAGAAAAAGTACAGTCGGTGATGGAGAGAACAGTCCCTGATGCAGTATTGTCAGAGAGGAGCCAGATTTCAGGAGATGGAAGGAATCTGAAGAAAATCCAGGATAAAGAAGACTGTTTATTTTACTCATGAGGAATTTCAGATGTCTCAAAGGAAGGACTGAGGATGGTTGGAGTGGGACATGAGAAGGGTAAAGTTAAAGGGGATTACAAATAAAAGGTAAATAAATGGAACCTGATTTCTCCTCTAAATGGTCAGTGTTTGATTAGTATAGGGCTTGGAAGAGAAACAGGAGAATCTACAGAGGCAATAAGAGTAGATAAGGATTAAAGTTTACAGTCTCTAAGAGGGACTTGGGTCAACTCTACAGGGTTAACTGATAGAGGAATAGTTTTGTTGTAGGTTGCATAGGGAACTATTCCATGGGATTCTAATTTACTTCCTCTGGAATATTCCAGGTGCAGTTACTTCTCTCTTTTAGGATGGCTGGTAGGGAAAGAATGAGTTTAGTAGGGTTACTAAGATTATTAAGGGTGGTTTCCTCAACAAACAGTGATGGCCATTGCTATCTACAGCCTAGCTCTGGATTCAGCCTGGGCCTTCTGCATGCGAGTGTCAATGTTTTTATCACTTAGTCCAGAAAACTTTTATTAAAACTTAAATTAGCAATTAACAAGTACCAGTTTAATATTAAATAGTTATCCTACCTACACACCATCATACAATATAATAATTTAAATCTTGTCATTGACTATGGGTAACATTAGAGAAAAACAAACAAACAAAAACAACAGAAACAAAACAAAACAGTGAGATATTTTAAAAAAACAAACAAGTTGAATCCTATATATAAATGCTCCTGGCAGGCAAGAATATTTTGCTGACTATTAAACAAATAGAGCCATTTCTTTGAATTTTCAAGATCATTTGTTCTGGGAATTTGTTAAACACATTTCTAAGCATTTAGATCATTATGTATAGACAGATGTATAAAAAAGAAATTATAAAATAATGAATAATGGATACAGAAATGATTCTTTGAACAAATGTGTCTTATCTAATACATCAAATATAAATATTATAGCAAAGCTATTTATCTCACTGATCTTTTTCTTCTCTATTTCCAGGATAATCAACAGAGTGTGCCTAACATATTCGTTAGGAGGCCTAGTCTTTTGAAATACAATCTTCATGACATAAGAACAAATTTATTTCCATTTGATAATAGCCAATTTGTAAATCTGTGTTCACTGTAAAAAGATACAATTTAGTTCATTTAGCAAAGCTGCAGCCCCAGTTGGTCAGTAACTGGTTCTAAGCTGAAAATAAAAGGATAAATCTTAGAATTTTTTTTAAATCAATAAACACCACACACAATTTGCTACTGAAAAACTTAGAAAGAGTCAGCATAAACACATTTGGTTCAAATTTTCCAGTTCTTTAATAATCACTGTGTGAGATGAATGGTATGCTTAAGGATCCTCAAATTATACATTTCACAGTACCAATTAAATACATACACACACACAATTTTAACGCCCATCATCTTCTTAAAAGTTAATTTGCATTATAGAACATTTCTGGTGGTGATTTTAAAGCAAAAGGACCTCTGGGCAATAGACATCGTCATTAGAAATGCTTTTTCAAAGGAGTAGTCTTTTATATGGACTATTTTTAAAGCAGACTTAATAAAATTGAAAAGAGCAGGGTAGTCATGTATGAGGGCATTCTCTGTGCTATTCAGGTCCTAATTTGTTCAATCCACATTTGTTGGCTATCAAATAAAGAAAGGGGAGAAAAGTATAAAAAAAGAGGGAATGGTGCATGGAATCAATAAGATCACAAGATGACTTTCCATGGTAAAGGAAACCCACAGAAATTCTGCAATGTCCCCCTGCTGTCTTTACACATGGTATTCCACTCAGCACATGAAAAACTGGATTGTTTCACTTTGGTAAATAAGGAGAGTAAAGAGAGCTCAGCACTACAAAAGTTTTCATTTAATGAAGTTAGTAAACTAATCATGTTTCCATGACTCAGTCTGACAGGTTGATTTCCCACCTGGAAGAATGAAGCATCTTAGGACTACAACCACCTATGGTGCAGCAACATGTTTCTAGCTGGTCTCATTTTAAGACACACACTGCCAGTATGTAACTGAGGAGCAAAAAAGTTTGTACTGTTTGAATAATGTTCTAATATGGTTGGTATTAAAAATAAATCTTTCAAAATGAGAAATAGAAAGGGAAAATATATAATACACTAGACTTTTGGATAAAATCTTATCCAGTAGAACAAAGTGTCTTGATTCTATTTTAAGGCACTATAGGGGAATTAGGCATATTTTTTTCTTAATTACATCTTGTAAAAAAAGTATAAACCCATCGTGAAACTTGTAAAAGCAAAGATCTTTGTCAAAAGATGAAATATGATCAATGAAAATCTCATGAATTTTCTTGAAAAGGTAGTGTAGCCAATCTTCAGGCTACTAAGTGCCCCCCAAAATTTAATTAAAGGGAATAATTATTTAAATGTCTAGTCCTCCAAAATTGTTAAAAAACAAGAAAAATCTGACATTTCGTATCTTAAAGAATATATTGCATTGATTATTCTCATTCAAAAAATGCATGGATAAGCATTTAAATCATTGTGCAATAAAACAAAAACATTCTAGGTTGAAATAATCCTTTAGTATAATCAAATACTGTGGTCCTTATACATAATTTTATTTTAAAACATATCATATTATAGTGGAAGAATATAGCCAAGTTCTAGTCAAAGAACTTTCAAAACAAATGATATAGCTTGGATTTAATTAACTTTTAGTTTCATCTTTTCAACTTGTTTTCTACCCTATGGCTACTAATAATTCCTAGAAAGATTGAATGGATTAGTAAATATTCAATGTTTCTTTTAATATCGATTTAGATTTCTATAAATTTATTGACTATTCAAATTAAATGATTAATTATCACTACATTATCACTACAAAGTACATTTAAAAGACATGAATACATATTTTCTGCATCATTGATTAGGCAGAAGAAATGATTAAAAAAAACAAACATGAAGTAACATATAAGCAATTCATTTTAAGTTAGTTTTTAAATGATTACTTCTTGAGGTGCCCAAGTATATCCTACCTCTTAAGAGCTTTCAGTTTCATGAGAATTTCTTTGAATTAAAAAAAAGAAAGAAAAAATAACTAAGATTGACAGAGCCATGGATTTGGGGGAAAAGGGAATTACATTTCTCAGAGTAAAAAGGAGTTGTGAAACATGGCCGTGCTTTAGACATCAAAGTCTGCTATATGGTAGCAGAGAACTATGATAGCCTCTAAAGTATGTAGTGCTGAAAGTTAGTCTGCATGCTTTAGCTGGGAATAGGGGTTCAGGGAAAGGGAAGAAGGCTGTTTCACACAGAACTCCCTGAAATTAATCATGAACTCTATCTATTTGAAGGAGTAATTTATAAGGGATCTACATGTTGAAAAACTCTATTAAACTGATCCTTGATATAATTTTTAAAACTATTAAGAGCAAAGTTGCTATGGTCTATTTGAGTTAATACTGCAGCTGTGCTGCCTCAGAACAGCACTGACTTTCAGATATCCTCTTTAATACATAAAGTGTTCTTTAGTGCTATAGAAAAATACATCATTTCCTGTGTTCTGTGGGAATCTGGACTTCCTGAGAGAGTGATTCAGCTCAGTATCATAAATCTTTCTCCACAGAAAGCCTGGTAAAACTTATTCTCTCACTCAATCAAATTTATTTCATGAAACTTTTTTTCCCCCAATAGCATCTAAGATGGAGAAGTACTGTATCAATCTCTGTTGCATTTGTGTTTTTAATTTATATGCACACTTCAAATTGCTACATTAAAAATAGAAGAGAACAAATTATCCTGGCACTCTGTATTATCTGAGCTTTAATTAGGCATATTAGAGAAAGGATTTTCAATCCCATTTTCTTCAAAGTCAAGCAACCATTTAAAAACCCCTTCCTATCCAATCAAAATTGGTCCTATCTAAAGCATTATCTAGCAACAGCTAGAAGGATCAATAATTTATATTCATGGAGGCTGCTTAACATATGGGACTTTCCTAAAAGTAGATAACCAAAATATATGTGATATGGGAGGTAGTTAAAAACACTTTATTTGTCCTTTTACACATTTTCCTTTTCTTGTAACTTCGTATGGATTGAAATTGCGTAAGTTTGTAAATTAGTCAGAAAGAGGAGGTGGTGGACATCTAGAATATAGTAGTAAGATAACTTGAGTCCACATCCCAGGCTTTTTTGCTTACAATGCTTGATTTCTCTGAGTATCAGTTTTCTCCTCAGCAAAATGAGGTAGGCTTAATTAAAACAACTTCTAAGATCTCATTCAGCACTAAATTTATAATCACTAAATTAATATCACTAAAAATGTTCTTTTAATTTTTAAAATTTTTATTATGAACTTAGGCATCAATAAATATAAAAAATAATAGACAAAGAACATAAAAAGTAGATTATATTTTAAAATATTTCTCAAGAGAGATTATAGATATAACAAGTTTTAGATAAAGAAGGTTTGAAGAACATACCGATCTCTGACAAGGCATTTCTTTTCATGTCATAGAGTATGCACGCAAAGGGCTTCCCCATCCCACTCTAAAATATTGTTCTCATAATCTCTTGACTAATTTTACAGATGTTAGGGTCTTTTCATTTTGTCTAGTTACTGGGCAAGTTATTTAACCCCTTACTGAAATATTCTTCACGATTACAAGTAGGTGAGCTCATTTTTTAATAAAATGCTATACAGGTTCAGGAAAGAAAAGAGCCTTGTGATAAGTTTCAGAATTTTAAAGAACCCTTAGAAACTCTGTCACTAAGTTTATCTAACTATAAAATTAATCAATTAGTGTTCATTGATTGCCTACTATGATATGTTTACTATGTGCCAATGTGCTACACATGAAGTTTTCAAAGACAAAAATGAAAGATCATGTACCCAAGGAAATTGCATTTTAGCCATAATGGTTCATTTACTACCAATTTAATGGATAATTCATTAATCTATAAAAAATGGATATATGTGTATATACGATTATCTTTTCTACTTTTGGCCCTAGTAAGTCATATTTTCTTTTTCAACTTTCTTATTATCATTACAACTTATATCTCCACTGGAGGAAAAATATGGAACAAAACATAACCTTGCAGGGAAAACAAGTGACCCCTGAAGAAAAATATAAAAATACATCAGCAGTAGAAAGGAGAAAAGGCATATCTATCTACCACACAGGTTAAATGGCTGTTTGAGGTAATTCTTTGCAAAGTCCAGTGTTTAAAAAAAAAGCACTTTAACGTTAATAGTTATATCCTTCCTCTGCTGAGTCCCTGAATCATTCCAGCTATCAGAAACATGGGTACCTCCTAAATGAAGGATTCAAGAAAATTATTCAAATTTTTATCTCTCTGTGTATTTTCCCCTCCTTCCCTCCCTCCTTCACTCTTTTAATTTGATTTTATAGTTTTATAATCGGGGAGTCATTTCTATGCAAATGATTCCAACATTTTATATCAAACTATCAATAAACATTAATAATCACTAATTGTGTTCAGCCCTAGTGTCTCTCTTAAGATTCAGCCCCCCATAATCAACTATTAGGAATTTCAAATTGGATATAGGAGTCTCAAACACAACATAATTGAAGGACTTCACCCTTTCCTACCTCACCCTTACCCCCTAAACCACTTATTCTCTTTCTAATCATGATTTCTGCTTTAGATTTTTATTTTTCTCTTCATTTAGTTGAGAACCATTCTAATTCAGGCCATTTCATCTCTCAGCTAAATCATTCCAATAGCTTTTTAGCTGATTTACCTTGTCGAGGGCCACGTGTACTTGAAACAAGTAATCTTACAACAAGGTGTTAACTTGGTGGAATTGAGATAATGATTCTCTAGTTGACATGAACTTAGTATAGTTCTACAAGTTGACATCTATTCTACAAGATTGACACCTATGATGATGATGCACTTAGAGTATATAAGAGCTAAGAGATCTGGGAGGGAAGACAGACTGGGAGATAGAGAAGACAGAGGACTGGAGGCTGTAGCTCAAGCTCTGGGATTCAGACATAGACTGGAGAACAGACTCCAAGACAAAGACCCTCTTGGTAGCTGTCTTGTCTCTTTCACTTCTCCACTAAGACCAAGCCCCATCTGAAGGTCCCCCAGAACGCTAGTGGGGCCCCAAGCGAAGGAGACAACTATGAAGGACATAATAAAGACTTTGGACTTTATTCCTGACTATTCTTGTGGTGATTATTCTGCTGAAACCAAGGCCTATTAGGAGGATTTCCAGAGAGCTAGCCAGAACATTACATTATCTGACTCAAATATCTCCCTTATCCAATTTATCTCCCATACAGCTTCAAAAGTGCTTTCCTAAAATCCAGTTCAGACCGTGCTACTTCACTACTCAACAAATTCTAGTGGCTTCCTATTATCTCTCAGGTCAAATAGAAACTTCTCTATTTGTCATCTAAAACTCTTTCTAATCTGATCCCATATAAGATAAAAGTTAAACTACAAAATTAAAATCCATTTGTTGACTATTGAGAAAAAATAAAGGTATTTTGAGTGTAGTCACTTTATCTCTAACAAATTTAAGAAGCCACTGTCACACTGAAAAACATTTAAAATTTCAAAGGAAAAGCAATTCTAATGCTATCTGTAGGTAGGACAAAACTCTCCTTCTTCATCCTTTATGAACTAGAACTAGAAAATATCTCCTTAGAGTAAATATCAATGAATCAACTTTTTTGTCAATGTTATGTGGTAAAAGAAAGCTAGGTCTGAGAGGATTGTGGGAAGATGGTGTGGTAAGTTAGAAAACCTTCAGCTCTCTAAATTTCCTCCACTAAAAAAAGAAAGATACCTTAAAGCAGCAGAAATAAATATGCAATACAGCATTTGTTCTCCTAAGACAATTTGAGAAGACTCCAAGAAAGAACCTTCAGGAGAGGAGATTTTGCCTGAGTGAAGTGTCAACACCTTCAGACCAACTCTGCAGAACCAATAAACAACAAGCCCTAAGCTGGGTTGAAGCAGCTCAGCCTTAGGAGCTTTGATTTTGCAGATTTGTCAATGTAGGGGGTCTCATAGCAGAGTAGAAGATTGAAGGAACTTTCATTGCTGACACGGTGCCAAGCACAGTTGTGCTAACCAGGCATGGCCATGGGCTGTTATTGTAGGACTGAAGGAGTAACCACATTCCTGAAAGCAAAGCACGAGGAACCTGTTGACTGTGGACGCTTGAAGGAGAACAAAGTCCCTGGTTTTAGTTCCAGGGCAGAGAGAACAATTATAGTTTGCAGTAACCAAGAGATTGGTGGATTAAGATCACTTTCTGGAAAGTGTGGCTGGGACCTCTAATTGTGCAGTAGCACCTGAGACTCAGGGCATCATTCCTCATACTACAACTTCTTTACAATAATAGCTACATGGAACAAAATAAAACAATAAATAAATAAATAAAAATGAAAAAACAAAGGGGAAAGACTCCAACCATAGATAGTTACTATGGGAATAGAGTAGACCTGGATTCAGAGGAAGATAATGGGGCTAAAATACAGTAACTCGTTTCAATGAGAAACATCAAATGATCCCAGCACAAAAAAAAAAAAAAAAAAAAAAAAAAAAAAAAAAAAAGAATTCTTGGAAGAAATTAAAAAAGAGCCTTTAAAAATATTAAAAACCAAGGGAAAAAGTTAGAAAAGAAATGAACAATCCAATCAAGAAAATTATGAAAAGAAAGTCATTCTCCTTGAAATAAAAACCCAAAAACTTAAGGAAGAAAATTACTTGGAAACTAGAATTGGGCAAGTGAAAGCTTATTCAATTTTAAGATACCAAGAAATCATTAAAAAGTCAAACGAATGAAAAAAAAGGAAGAGAAAGTGAAATGTCTCATCAGAAAAACAACAGATCTGGAGAATAGATTGAAGATAAATTATATAAGAATAGTTGGACTACCTAATAAATACAATTAAAGAAAGAATCTTGATATAATGTTTTTGTCAATTCATTTTTTATTAAAGCTTTTTATTTTTCAAAACATATGTGTGGATAATCCTTTAACATTAATTAGCCCTTGCAAAACCTTGTGGTCCAATTTTCCCCTCCTTCTTACACGCTTTCTCCTAAATGGCAAGTAGTCCAACATATGTTAAACATGGTAGAAATATATGTTAAATACAATATATACATACGTATATATATATATATACATACACAATTATTATGCTGCACAAGAAAAATCAAATCAAACTAGTAAAAAAAAAAGAGAGAAGCAAAATAAAATGCAAGCAAGCAAACAACAGAAAGAGCAAAAATGCTATGTTGTGAACCACACTTAGTTCCCACAGTCCTCTCTCTGGGTATAGAAGGCTCTCTTCATGACTGAATAATTGGAACTTTTAATTATATTAAATATATATATATTATATATATAACATGGATATACTATATATAATTAATAATAATTGGAACATTTTAATCATCTCATTGTTGAAGAGAGCCTTGTTCATCAGAATTGATCATTGTATAATTGTATAATCGTGTTGTTGCCCTGTATAATGATCTCCTGGTTCTGCTCATTTCACTTAAAAGAATCTTGATATAACATTACAAGAAATTATCAAGTAAAATGTTCCTGAAGTTCTAGAACAATCAGTCAAAACAGAAATAGAAAAAAAAATCCACTCTACATGAAAGAAATCTCAGGAGGAAAACTTGCAGGAAGCCAAGTTTCAAAGGTTCCCCGTTAAGGAAAAAATATTGGAAGGAAAAAAAAATAATAAAACAAAATAATGAAAAATCAAGAACTACAATAAGAACAGCACAAGGCCTAGAAGCTACTACATTGAAGGACTATAGATATTGGAATACTATATTTCATAGAACAAAAGAGCTCGGGTTACAACCAAGGTAACTAATTTAGCAAAGTTAAGTGTAATCGTGAATGTACTGAAAGACTTGCACATTTTTGTGAAAAAACAAAATAAAACAAAACCTAGAAGTTAAAGAGAAAATTCAACATGTAACATTTAGGAGAAATATGAGGAAAATATTAAAGACCAATTATCAAATATTCAATAAAATTAAATTGTTTATTTGCATATGTGAAAATATTAGCTGTACTCTTATGATTATCATCATTATTTGGGAAATTTGAAAGAAAGGTGGGGGCTAAGCTGTGTATGATAGGGTGATTCTAAAAAACAAAATTATAGGGAAATATTTGAAGAATAATTGTAGCATATTAATTAGGCATTAAAGGAAAAATGATATAGAAGAAGTTAATGGGGAATGGGACAAGTATCACTGGAATTTACTTTAATATATTTTTAAAATTTCAAACTTAAATATAAAATGAGAGCAGGAAAATAAGACATTGCCAAGTACACAGCAGACCATAAGAGGATTCAATATAAAACAGCAAATTTCCATTTCCAGAAAATGTATATAATGAATACAACATATTGTTGTTAAAACTGCCTAGCTTTTCTTTGATTTTTTGTTGTTTTCTTGTTGTTGCTGTTTTCTGCAGTGAATTTTTTACTTTATTTTTTTGTCTCCCTCTCCATCCATCCTTAACTATAGTTAAGTGTGGATATATTCATCCATCCTTCCATCCATCCATAAATATGTGTGTATGTACATATGTATGTATGTGTATCTATATGGTATATGCATTCTACATGCATATATATATATTATATATATATATATTATATAATGTTCCTTCTTTAATCCATTCCTTCCAACTTCTCACTGTATCCTCCACTTGTCTATTTTACTAGAACCTTTAACCCAACATATCTAAAACTGAAAATCTAATTTTTCCTGAAACATTTCCCTGACTTCATCTCTACGATCCCTATTAGTCCAACTGACTTTATTCATAATTTCAATATCTCTTTTGATTCCAATTTCCCATCTATCTGATTCACATCCAATCATGTCAACTTTGATCAACAATGGCTCTGTAATATTTATCACAATAGAGAACCACCTCCCTTTCTCTCACTATTCCCAGAAGTGATTTCTCTATAATTTAATCTCATAGTATTTTCTACTTTTCTCATATAGTTGTCACAGGCTAGAAAATGAAGAAATATGATTCTATTTAATATCACTCTAATTATAACCATATATGTGTAAAGTCTTATGGTTTTCCTAATAACATGTACATTTTTCTAATAACAATGCTAAAATGCCCCAAAATCCATAACATGGCAGAATTTCAAAGTTAATGTATGATTTATATTTTTAGAGATATTAAATACTAATATTAAAAAATCTGACAACACAATAGCCATTGAGTAGCCTATTAGGTCAAGTATGTTTGACCTCAAGTTATTATGATTTGTGCTAGAATTTAAAAAAAATTGTAAAATTGAAACAATACTGGAATAATGTTAAATTAATGGAGGACATAAATATTGGATTATATGTTTGATCATTATGATTTTGCATCCTTATTTCTTTAGTATTCTTTCCTTACCTTAGTCTACAACCATGTCATAATTATATTAATAAAACATAATTATAATAACCATATACTAATCATAAATGTAGTCAACCACAAATCTAGATCATGTCCTTAAAATGAGATATCTTTAAAAAGTATCAGGAAAAATCTATTATCTAACTATATTCAGTCCACTATAACCCTTTGTCCAGAATGGAGAATCTCTGGATTCTGGTATCCAGATCTTATAATTTACTTTAAAAACATAAATACTTATTATCTTATTTTTATTGGTGACTTTTTACAACATATCCACATATAGTCCTCCCTATTTTCTTCACCCAGAAAATATTTTAGCAAAATTAAGGATCAGCTATGTCTTTCATTATCATTTACTCAGGTTTCCTGAAGCTGAGATGAGAGTTAATTAAGTTGCTAAGCCCAGATAATCATATTATATTCTCCAGCCAATTAATTACACTTCCTCTATCTCTCAAAGCTTACAGTTGTATTTAACACTGAATTTCACAACAGTTGCAGAACTATTTTTTTCTAAGTAGGTCTTGAGCCTCTGAGCAAAGTAAACCTGAGAAAGTGGACTTTCCAGAATTTCTTTCCAGCACCTGCTCCTAAAAAAGAAGAGTGATGGATTTGTTGTAATACACTTTCATGTAAGGAACTAGTAGGGATTCTCATAGCAGTTTAGTCAGACAAGAAGATGGAGACGTCTTTCTTCTCTTTGAAGTGAACAGCAGAAAAAGCTCCATTGGCCAGTTATTACTATACTCCCATTTTTGCTTCAACTACTAGGAAGACCAGGAAAGTTTAATCTATTATTTCTATAGCATTAAGATCTTTATAGTCTACATTCAAGTTTTAATCAAGCCAGAACTGAAGAGCATTTAATCCTGAACTTTTGACTTACTTTGGATCCCAGTTTCCTAATCTGCAAAAGAACTAATAATCTTCAAGGCAGCTTTTATTTCCTTAATCTTAGACTTTTATTCTTAGTACTAGGTTAATCTTTGGCATCTATATGTATGTGCATAGATATGAATGCATATGTGTATGTGCACATAGAGTATTTACAATGTGCCAATTACAGTGCTAAGCACTTTACAAATATTTCATTTGATCATCAGATGGCTAAATATAGATAGATCTATCTTTATATCTATACATACACATATATGCAGTAATACATATTTATAATAGATAACATTTATATAATTTTTACTATGGGTCTAAACACTTTATAATATAATACAATAATATAAAGTTGCTCCTCAAGACACCTTTAATATGTGTATACATACAAATATCAACATGTATGGCACTGAAATTATTAAAGAAAGGTTTGAATACAGTAGTTTGGTGTTCTAGAAATTCAGAGAAGATTAATTAACTGTGATCAAAAAAAAACTTTAGAAAATTGTCACATTTTCTCATCTTAAATTATTCTGACTATGTTTTGACATTGAACAGCATTAAAGTTCATTCCCATGGCACTAACATAAGGAAACAAATTTTGGTCACTAACTTTTCAGTCTTCCTAAGAAACCTCCTGGGGAAACAAATTGTGATTAAGTGGTACGGTATAAAAGATGTTTCTTTTTAAATTTCCTTGGACTGAACACTTGGGCTGAATAAATGGGAAAAATGGGAAGTGGATCAGGAAGGAGAATAAGTGATATTGTCAAGAAAAATGTGGCAAAACATCTGCAGATGATATGAAGGAAGAACTCAAAAATTATCCAATTATGTTCATAAACCTAGGGAGAATTCCCTCCCAGCATAATTCTTCTAGAAAGAAAGATCTGATGCGTTTTGCTACAAAAATCCTTTTCTAAAGGAGTAGGAATAGGGTTCCTGATAGTAGCTAGACAAACAAGATGGTGAAGACTTTTTTTTTTTTTCTCTCACTACCAGAAGTAGCAGGAATATGGGGTAGTTGGGAACATGCTTCTGTTACTACAGTCTCCAGAAAGTCAGATGAGAAAGGAAATGGCTATAATAAAATCACTCATCTTCCAAGGTTGTTGTGAATATAAACTGAGAAAATATCAGAATTTGCACTCCTGAAGAATTATAGAAATAGAAGCTATTATTAAAAATAAGGTTCTCAATATATGAAGTATATGGGAGGAAATTATTAAGGTCTATTTAAAAAAGGAAAGTAAAAGCGAAAAAAAAACTTGAGATAACAAAAGACATTTATTCAGATAGATAAGCTTACATAACATGTAATAGATTTTTTTTCCATTTAATATATGGCATGCAAAATCAAATTCCAAAACTAAATAATTTTTTTGAAATTATCATCTTGACAATGGAACATCATAAAAATAAATCAATTATAACTTAGGACCCAGAACTTTTCAAAATCAAGGGGAGTTTAACAGGTGGCTGGGGATTGTTCAGGAAGAAGAACAGATGGATCAACAGCTGTGAAAGATTGGCTAAAGTAACCAAGATATCTGAAGAAAGGACCAAAAATAAACTTCAAGGCAATGGCAGGGTCTTATACCAGTTAAAAGGAGCAATGCCTACAATCTTGGTTAATAGTGCCAAGAGTTAACATTTCAGTTTGATTGTAATGATTGGCACAATAGGAAAGTATCCATAGACATGTTGAGAGCAAAGGTAATTATTTTGAAGATCATGAACTTATTTTAAAAGAGAAAAAGAGAGTGATATGTGATAAGTAGATTGATAGATAACCCTATTTCACACACTATTTCTTTTATAATCCTTTGTATTATCTTTTATGAATTTACCCCACCTCTGTCTCTCTCTCACACACACACATACACACATACACACACACTTAAAACCCTGTTTTTTAGAATAAGAAATAATGGAATCACATATTTTCATCCTGAAAAAATCATTGTTATTGGTTTTCTTTGTATAACCTTACATTAGTTATATAACCTTGCTCTACCTCAATCTTTTCTTCGCTGTAAATGAAGAAAATTATGTCATTAACCACATGACAGGGTTTTATATATAGTACATGAAGTACTATAAAATAATTTTTTTCCTTAAAACCACATGACAGGAAGGTTTTAAGGAAAAAATTATTTTATAGTACTTGTGAATACATTGTACCATATGAAGCTAAGAATAACCTTCACCTTCCTCAAAGAACATTGTAAAATTCACATATCTCAGCTGATTTACTGCCCTAGTGAAAGTATTTGAATTACAGACAAGAATATTTTTAAAGCAAAAAACAAAAACAAAAACAAACAAAAAAAAACACATCTTTACTGCATGCTTTTTCTCAATACCTTATTAACACAATTTATTCTGAAACTGTAGACCCATTATTGTAGTCAACATTACTGAAGTAGAAATCCCTCACTTTTTAATACTGATTATTTACTATGATAAAAGATTTATAACCATTTTTAGTTGTGGGAAGGCAAATTCAAAAAAGTGTAGAAATACAAAAAAAAAAAAAATTAGTCACAACTTTTTTGTGAAAATAACTTCCAAAGTATCCCTCTCAATTCATGTGAGAATACAGTGAGCTATTTTACATGATCCTCTCTTAGTATTTCCCTTTAAGTGAGTGAGATTAGCCACATGAAGAAACGTGTCTTTCAACAGCAACAGCATTAGGAAACAAATGTTTTAAGATAGTGGAAAGTTGATCTTTCAGAGCAATTTGGAACCAGTGTGGCCCAGTGGATGAGGTGTCAGAAACGCAAAGGTTGATATCCTGCCCTGCCACTGTCTTGCTGTGTGGCCTATGGCAAAGCACTTAGTCTCTCTTGGAGTCTCAATTTCTCCTAATGAACACTAGAGAGGATGACTTTACCTTATTTCAGAAGAAATAGCCTATTCACTTGACCTTATTTTCATAACTTATGTGTACAAAGACAAAATACTAACTTAAATTCAATTCTTAAGAATTTGGAATGCCGCAGGCAACAGCATTTATTATAATCTTTTCTTAAACAGCAGTAAAATGTAGGTGTCATTAAAAAGAAGAGATTCAAACAACTTAAAGTAATTAGATTTGGAATAGGTTTGGAGGAAGAAACTTTATAAAATAGTGGCATTTAACACAAATACAAAAGCCAACTTTGTCATTGTGCCAAAATGACAATTGTCATTACTGACAGAAAGCTGATCCTGGAAAGTTCTGGGCTCGAGTCTGGTTTCTGAGTCATATTAATTGTGACCCTAATCAAGTCATTTAACTTCTCGAAACTCTAAGCAATTCTCTATAAATTGCACAGAGGATGGCAAATAGCATCGAGAAAGAGAAAATTTCTTCACAGGATTACCTATACCAAAGAAATCACAGGTCCAGTCAACTATACAGTGTCAAAGATTAATTTTAGGGTTTCCACATAAAAATATCTTGTATATATTTTACCTTGTTATTAATGTTTAGGTTTTTTCTTCCTCATTAGAAGAATAAGATTTTGGCAGATTACAAAATATTTTTCATTAATTAAAGGGAAGAAAAAAAACAAGCGATTTATAAACTAGGATTTTATTATTGTTTTCTGATGTTATCAGGATATATTTAAAAGTTTTTAAAATTAATTTTGACATATCAGGGTGTGTTGAAAATTATGTAGTAAACAATTTTTCCCCTGTGCAAATTTTTTTTACTCTTACCTTACCTGTATGTAACAACAAGGACTTATAGTACTAAAGTTTTTTTTTTTTTTTTTTTTTTCTTATCTCATTTCAATGTTTTCAGGGAAGACTAGATATGTTGTTGTTCTTAGGGTCATTCTGCAGCTGCTGATTCCTCTCCTTTTTATAATCAGAAGGGCCATAATCTGAACAAGTTATTTCCTCCTTCTTTCCCAAGAGTTATATCTGAATTATGCAGAGTGTAAAATATACAAGAGTATGTATAGTAGTCAACATATTTGGCAAATCTTGAGGAAACTCTATATCACATCTTTGATGCATACCCCAGAAAGGTGGTAGATTTTTGCTTTGTCCATGTTGACAAATAATCACCTTAGAACCTCTTAGTTCATAGTTATTTGTCAACCTATCAACAATCATTTCATTTCATAGTAATTGTATATTCACTTCACCCATTTCTGGAGCAAACTTCTTCCTTCTGAGATAACCCATTATAAAGGAAGGACCTTATAGTCAAGCTTATAAACATTTATTATGCAACTACTAAGTGCTAGAGACACTAAGATAGGTGCTGGAGATAAAAAGAAAGAATACACACACACACACACATATACACGATGTGTATGTGTCACACATCCTGAAAAAAAAAATCCTTTCTCTCAAAACATTCCTAGTTCAATGGGAAAGAGAACATGCATATACTTACAAGACACATAAAGGACAAATGGGAGATGATCTCAAAAGGAACACCCTAATATCAAAGAGGACTGGGACAAATTTCTTTCAAAGGTGGGACTTAAGCTGAGATTTGAAGGAAACCAAGAATAATAAATGAAAGTGTTGCTCACAATGCTAGTAAATTGGTATGACCTGAGTTCTATTTGAAGAAAAAAAAGGAAATTTATGAGACTCAAAATATGTGCTCATTATTTGGATAATCACATTGGCTAATTAAACATTTAAGTTTAATACAATCATTTAAAATTCCCAAAAGCTAATGGAAATATATGACATTATGCATTTTTACTATATGTGTGCTTTCAATGGATATGGACATAGCTGGAAGCCTGATTGTTCAATTAATTAACTTTCCTTGCAAGGATAAGATAGAATTATAAGAAACTGTGTCTCAATGAAGACAGACTATTTATTGAGCAAATATTAGGAAATTTAAGTGGACTTTATTATATTCTGAAGCAATTTCCCTTTCCTATTGTGTCTAGATTTATGAAATTATAATGGAAATGTAAAAATGAAATTTAATTTTGTGTAAAAATTTTAAACACATTTTCATCTAACAAACAAGATGAGATTTTAACTACATTTTTATTCAACTAATTTTAATTTATATTCCCCTAAAGATAGCATTTTATAAATAAATAGCATTTATAAATAAAAGTTGCTCTTTGTTTCTGGTTTTCTTTTCTTAAATGAATCTTTTCTCTGGAATCTGGTCAATCAATCATTCAATAAACATTTATCAAATGCTTACTATGTGTCAGGAATTTTTGTGAGCTTTGAGTATACAAATGAAAAAAATCAAGATAATCTGAAGCCTGAAGTATTTTATTCTAGTAGAAATGTCTGATTTCCAGTACAAAAGAAAAGAAAAAGTCAAAACCCATTTTCTTAGACTATTGGCATATATGAAAGACACCAATGCATTTTTCTTCTAAATTTAGGAACAGGTTTCAAACTTTATGTCTAACTTTGAGACTTATTTCTATGGATTTCAATCACCTCATCTGTGAAATGGGGAAATTGGAAAAGATCATCCCTAAGATTCCTTTTTCTGTGTATGTCTCTGTTTCTGTCTCTGTCTCTGTCTCTGTCTCTGTCTCTGTCTCTCTCTCTCTTTTTCCCTCTCTCCCTCTCTCCATTTTTTCCTTTCTCCCTCTTTCCCTCTTTCCCTCTCTTCCTTTTTCCCTCTCTCCCTCTCTGTCCTGTCTCTCAATTGAGGAGGGTATTGATAACAAGAGAAAGGAAAATATTTGTCCAAGATGATAGTGAGAGTGGGTTACTGGCATAGCCTGATCTAAGTCCAAAGTTGCTAATTTGAGTCAATACATTAACCTAGAAGGCTGGTTCTGTATGTGTTTCAAGTATTGCTGACTGATGCATAATCCCTGATTCAGTGTATAGAAATAGAATATTTTGTTTTGGACACCAAACCGAATTTTCTGGATACCTCTAAGACAAAGAATGACCTAGACCTGGGTGACACTGCCTGAGAATTGACACAAAGTCCATTTTAACCTAGAATTGTTTTCTAGGTACTCAATTAAAATAAGGGGAGACTCTAATCTTCCTGAATTCTTCTCCACATCAATTGTATTTTTAAAATATTATTCTTCTAGGATGTATTAGAACTCATATGCAGAGTGGCATATGAATCGAAGTAATTTTTTTTTAAATCTTTTAGATTTTCTATCAGGTTCTCTTGAATTGTCATGGAGACTTCTGTAAATAATGATCATGTTCATATCCCAAATTAATTGAATGAAAACAAATGGATAATCTTATATTTATATTTATAAATGGATAAGTAAAAGAAGCTAAGGGAATACAAATATGTGATATATGTGCATATATAATATGAAATATGCATATTTAGTATTATGCATACTGATAATAAAAATTAAAATAAGTTATTTGAAATATAATCATTATAGATCTTATAATCTTTTAAATTTACAGGAAACACTGTTCCAAAATCCAAGTTTAATATCTTCCATTTTTGAAAGTTATCTTTTTGATTTCACAAATGAAGATCCACATATTCAAACTTAAAAGTAGCTAAAATCTTTAGAATCTGGTGACCTTTACAAAGATTTAAAATGATAATTCATTTAAAAATGAAATTATTTAATACTTTGCCACCTTCAGTTTTAATCTTTTGGTCATGTGGCTTATTTCTCTGACAATCTAGGCATAGTATAAGCAAAATATGTGAGGAAAAATCAGTCTGTGCAACACTAAGTTGTAAATGAAGTTGAATAAAACATATAGCAGAAAATGAGTGGGAATTACACTGGATCACTGGGGAAAGTAAGCTTAGCCTGCCAAAGATTAAACTGTAAAAGTGTTCAGTAAATATTGATAAGGCCTAGAAGCAATTTAAAGACATTCTGAACAGCATTGCTGGTTCATGTAAATGGACTTTTAAAATTGGGTTGAATATATCCTGTTTACTCTGATTTTTCTTTTTTGGGGGATGAAATGTTATAGGGAAAAATATATAATGGTACAGCTTAAGCAAAAGCATATACTTAATTATTCTTGTATATTTGCTGATGAGCATGGCTCATAGACAGATTAAAATAAAGAAATGATAGTTACTGGCAAGAGATGCACAAAAATGAACCATAAACACATTTGTATGGAATTTTAAAAACTTATTGAAAGGGATTCTAATTGTAAAGGACTGAAACTTTGAATAGGTACACTTGAATCAGACAACTGAGCACTTAAGGCTAATTACCTATTCAAAATAAGACAATGACTCTATTAGCATATGTTTGGATAAATGGCCTTTCTCACTGTTGATGCTGGCTCAATTTTTGGTGTAAAGATAATCGTAGGCAAGAATTAGAGGGTGAGGTGACAGAGGTCTGACTCACTTGGCCACAGGAGGAGGAGGAGAAAGGTGTAGAGATATTGGACTCCAGAATTTGTGAAGAGAACTTTGGCAAAACTCCTGGCAGTTTGTTTCCTTCACTTCTCCAAAGTGAAGACCAAAGACTTTTACTTATTCTGATTTTGGCTGATCCTGAGGCCTCCATGGAGAAATAGCCCAGACGTTACACTAACTAAAATGGAAGGAAAAGAAGCAAGAAAAGTGTTGATAAAACCCTTTCTAAGGCTGGTTATGATGAGAGTGATACATATGGCATAAGAATAAAAACAGAGTAAGAGAGGATCAGTAATATAAAAAGCACAACATTTAAGTAAAAAATTAATACCATGGCTTTAGATTTCTTTGAATATATGTACAAATTATGGGTAATTAGCAGGGCAAAATAGAGATCCTAATGTAAGTGGGTAAATTTCACTTACTTTTTCTCTTTTAGACTTATTTGGATGGATCTGCATCTGGAATAGGATTCTGCAAGACTTTCTTTTATTCAAAAGAAAGATAACAGATAAAAGGAAAAGGGGTTGGGAAGCATTGTATGTTAGAAAGATTTACTTTTGCAAATAAAACCAAGAAATGATAGAGAACAGAAGGAGAAAAAAATGTTTTAGTTAAAAAAGACCACCTGGACCTCAAGAGAAATTAGATGAAGATTTCATTACTGATGTTAAATATATAAAAATTACTCATTACTTCTCAATTTCATGTAAAACTGATCAAAGATGCTAGTATTAGTTTTTTTGTTTTTTTTTTTTCCCCCCTTTGGGGTTAGTTAAGGCATTGAGAGAAGGTGGGAGGGAGGGGTGGAAACAAGTTGAAATAATTTAAGTATTTCAAATGAAAAGTCTAAGTATCTTTCCAAAATACCTGAACATTAACTTAAAAAAAAAACAATCATGTTTTTAGTGATTATACTCAAAGAATATTGAAAATCATAGCTTTACAAAAAGTTATCAAACTGTGCATACCCTTTGATCCAGCAGTGTTACTACTGAGCTTATATCCCAAAGAGATCATAAAGAAGGGAAAGGGATCTGTATGTGCACGAATGTTTGTGGCAGCCCTCTTTGTAGTGGCCAGAAACTGGAAACTGAGTGGATGTTCATCAATTGGAGAATGGCTGAATAAATTGCGGTATATTAATATTATGGAACATTATTGTTCGGTAAGAAATGACCAACAGGATGATTTCAGAAAGGCCTGGAGAGACTTACATGAACTGATGCTGACTGAAACGAGCAGGGCCAGGACATCATTAGATACTTCAACAACAATATTATATGATGATCAATTCTGATGGACCCGGCCATCCTCAGCAATGAGATGAACCAAATCAGTTCCAGTGAGCAGTAATGAACTGAACCAGCTACACCCAGTGAAAGAACTCTGGGGGATGACTAAGAACCATTACGTTGAATTCCCGATCCCTATATTTTTGCCCACCTGCATTTTTGATTTCCTTCACAGGCTAATTATACAATATTTCAGAGTCTGATTCTTTTTGTACAGCAAAATAATGATTTGGTCATGTATACTTATTGTGTATCTAATTTATACGTTAATATATTTAACATCTACTGGTCATCCTGCCATCTGGGGGAGGGGGTGGGAGGAAGGAGTGGAAAAATTGGAACAAGAGATTTGGCAATTGTCAATGCTGTAAAGTTTACATGTAACCTGTAAATAAAAGGCTATTAAAATAAAAAAAAAAAGAAAGAAAAAGAAAATCATAGCTTTAGAACTGGCAGGGCCATTTCTTCTCATTGAATAAAGTTTTCTCACGGATCCCATCCTTTTACATGACTGATTCAACCTCTGGCATGTAGTGGAGATACTAGGCATATTGCACACAAGAAAGTAATAATTCTCTAGAATAGAAGTGTGTTGTGATGACTGGGGAATATAAGCACACATTTAGATGATCTGTCACTGGTTTTGCTTTGTTTGCCATATGATAAGAAGAAATTCTTTGATTTGGCTGTGGAAACATTTAAGAAAAGACTTGTGAACATTAGCTCTTAACTCAATTGCCTCATTTATGCTTGGGAGATTCACATGACAATTTTGTTCCAGATATCTACTGAATAGATTATGTTGTACTAAGAGACAACTTAAAATCTTTTTACTTCTGAGGACATGTGGACCATGAAATGGACGAGTCTTTGGCCTTTTTCTTCTTCTTTTTAATTTTTTTTTCTGATTGGTCTAGTTTATTTTTTTAAATTATTATACCTTTTTTTTTTATTTACAAGACATATGCATGGGTAATTTTTCAGCATTAATCCTTGCAAAACCTTTTCCCCTCATTCCTCAAACCCCTTCCCCTATATGGCAGGTGGACCCATACATCTTAAATATGTTAAAGTATATGTGAAAAACAATATTTAGAAATAAGGTAAAAATAACCTGAGAAGGAAAACAAAAATGCAAGCAGACAAAAAACAGAAGGAGTAGAAAGTCTATATTGTGGTCCATACTCATTTCCCATTCCCACAGTTCTTTCACTGAGTGTAGCTGTTTCTCTTTATTATTGAACAATGGGAACTGATTTGGTTCATCTCATTGTTGAAAAGAGCCATGTCCATTAGAATCGATCATCATATAGTACTGTTGTTGAAGTGTATAATGATCTTCTGGTTCTGCTCATCTCACTCAGCATCTGTTCATGTCTCTCCAGGCCTTTCTGAAATTATCCTGTTGGTCATTTCTTAAAGAACAATAATATGCCATAACATTCATGTACCACAACTTATTCAGCCATTTTCCAGCTGATGGACATTCATTTCCAGTCTCTAGACACTAGAAAAAGGGCTGCCGCAAACATTTTTACACATACAGATCCCTTTCCCTTCTTTAAGATCTCTTTGGGATATATGCCCAGTAGTAACACTGCTGGACTAAAGGGTATATACAGTTTGAAAAATTTTTTAGCACAGTTCCAAATTGCTCTCCAGAATGGTTGGATGCATTCACAATTCCACTAACAATGTACCAGTGTCCCAGTTTTCCCACATCCCCTCCAACATTCATCATTATCTGAGGGCTATGTGGTGGTATCTCAGAGTTGTCTTAATTTGCATTTCTCTGATCAATAATGATTTGGAGCAACTTTTCATATGGTTAGAAATAGTTTCCATTTCTTCATCTGAAAATTATCTGTTCATATTCTTTGATCATTTATCAATTGGAGAATGGTTTAATTTCTTATAAATTAGAGTCAATTCTCTATATATTTTCGAAATGAGACCTTTATCAGAATTTTTGACTATAAAAATGTTTCCCAGTTTATTGCTTCGCTTCTAATCTTGTCTGCATTAGTTTTGTTTGTATAAAAAAATTTTAACTTGATATAATCAACATTTTCTATTCTTTGATCAATTATAATCTCTAGTTCTTCTTTGGTCACAAATTCCTTCTTCATGCACAAGTCTGGGAGGTAAACTATCCTATGTTCTTCTCATTTTATTTATAATCTCATTCTTTATGCCTAGATTATGAACCCATTTTGACTTTATCTTAGTGGATGTTGTTAAATGTGGGTCCATTCCTAGTTTTTGCCATACTAACTTCTGATTTTTCCAGCAATTTGTGTCAAATAATGAATTCATATCCCAAAAACTGAGGTCTTTGGGTTTGTCAAACACCTGATTATTATAGTTATTGACTATTATGTCCTGTGAACCTAACCTATTTCATTGATCAATTAGTCTACTTCTTAGCCAATACCAAATGGTTTTGGTGACTGATGTTTTATAATATAGTTTTAGATCTGGTACAGCTAGGCCACTGTTGGAATCCTTACTAACTGCTAACTAATTAGAGTTGATCTAATCTTACAAGAAGATGTTTTGGGCAGAACCTGAAACAAGGTACTAAGTAGAACTAATTAATACAAGGCTTGTGTTCACACCTTTACTCATTGGAGTTCAATGAGTTCATACCTCCCTTGAAGCTCTTTGGGCCAGAGAGCACTATGGGAGAAAACCCATAATCCCTCTCTCTGGGTGTAACCTCAGCAGCTATCATGCCCCACCTGTCCTTATTAGGTGGGTACAAATAGGCCTTCCAGAGAGAGGGATTATGGGTTTTCTCCCATAGTGCTCTCTGACCCAAAGAGCTTTAAGGGAGGTGTGGACTCCCTTGAAGTTAGAAAGTTTACTTTGTGAAGCTGGCATACTTGTGAACTCCAATGAGTAAAGGTGGGAACACAAGCCTTGTCTTGATTAGTTCTACTTAGTACCTTGTTTCAGGTTCTGGCCAAAACATCTTCTTGTAAGATTAGATCAACTCTAATTAGTTAGCAGTTAGTAAGGATACCAACAGGCCACCTTCATTTGATTTTTTTTTTCATTAGTTCCCTTGAAAATCTCTACTTTTTGTTCTTCCAAATGAATTTTGTTGTTATTTTTCCTAGGTCATTAAAATGATTTCTTGGGAGTCTGATTGGTATAGCACTAAATAAATACATTAGTTTAGGTAGGATTATCATCAGAATTATATTCGCTAGACCTATCCAAGAGCACTTAATATTTTTCCAATTGTTTAGATCTGACTTTATTTGTGTGGAAAGCATTTTGTAGTTTTGCTCATATAGTTCCTGACTTTCACTTGGCAGATAGATTCCCAAATATTTTATACTATCAGCTGTTATTTTAAATGAAATTTCTCTTTGTATCTCTAGCTGTTGGATTTTGTTAGTGATATATAAAAATGCTAATGATTTTTGTGGATTTATTTTGTATCCTGCAACTTTGCTAAAATTGTGGATTATTTCTAATAGCTTTTTAATCGAATCTCTGGGGTTCTCTAAGTATATCATCATATCATCTGCAAAGAGTGATAATTTGGTTTCCTCATTCCTGCTCTAATTCCTTGAATATCTTTCTCAACTCTTATTGCTGAAGCTAGCATTTCTAATACAATATTGAATAGTAATGATAATGGTGGGCAATCTTGTTTGACTCCTGATCTTATTGGGAATGGTTCCAGTTTATTCCCATTACATATGATGCTTACTGACATTTTTAAATATATGCTACTGACTATTTTAAGGAAAAGCTCACTTATTCCTATGCTCTCAAGTGTTTTTAATAGGATTGGATTTTATCAAATGCTTTTTCTGCATCTATTGAGATGATCATATAGTTTTTGCTAATCTGGTTATTGATATAGTCAATTATGCTAATAGTTTTCCTAATATTGAACCAGCCCTGCATTCCTGGTATAAATCCTATTTGGTCATGGGGATGATTTTCTGTAATCTTTTTGCTAATATTTTATTTAAGATTTTTGCATCAATATGCATTAGGGATATTGGTCTAAAATTTTCTTTCTCTGTTTTCAATCTACCTGATTTAGAAATCAGTACCATGTCTGTGTCATAAAAGGAATTTGGTAAGAGTCCTTCATTGCCTATTTTTTTCCAAAAGTTTATATAACATTGGAGTTAATTGTTCTTTAAATGTATGGTAAAAATCACATTGAAATCTATCTGGTCCTGGGGATTTTTTTCTTAGGAAGTTGCTTAATAGCTTGTTCTATTTCTATTTCTAAAATGGGACGATTTAAGCAATTTACTTCTTCCTCTGTTAATCTGGGCAGCCTATTTTTTGAAGGTAGGTTATCAATTTTTTTGGCATAAAGTTGGGCAAAGTAACTCCTAATTATTGCTCTAATTTCCTCTTCATTTTCACTTTTCATTTTTAAGACTAATAATTTCATTTTCTTCTTTTCTTTTTCCAATCAAATTTGCCAAAGTTTTATCTATTTTGTTGGTTTCTTCATAAAACCAACTAGTAGTTTTATTTATTAATTCAATAGTTTTTTTTTTACTTTCAATTTTATTAATTTCTCCTTTTTAAGTTGCAAGCCCAATTCATTGATGTTCTTTTTCTCTATTTTATTCAAGTAAGTCTCTAGAGATATAAAATTTCTCCTTATTATCGCTTTGGCTGCATCCTACAAAATTTGGTATGTTGTCTCATTGTTTTCATTCTCTTGAGTGAAATTATTAATTGTGTCTATAATTTGTTGTTTCACCTATTCATTATTTAGGATGAGACTATTTAGTTTCTAATTATTTTTTGGTCTATTTTCCCCTAGCTTTTTGTTGAATGTAGTTTTTCATGATCTGAAAAGAATGCATTTACTATTTCTGCCTTTTTCCATTTAATTTTGAGGTCTTTATGTCCTAACATATGGTGAATTTTTGTATAGGTTCCATGAACTGCTGAGATGAAAGTGTACTCCTTTCTGTCTTCTCCAATGATCTATAATACCTATCTTTTTCTAATATTCTAATTATCTTTTTAATTTCTTTCTTATTTGTTTTGTGTTTTGATTTATCTAATTCTGAGAGTGCAAGGCTGAGATCTCCCACTATTATAGTTTTGCTCTCTATTTCTTCTTGCAGCTCTCTTAACTTCTACTTTAGGAATTCTGATGCTATACCAGTTGGTGCTTATATGTTAAGTTTTGATGTTGCTTCATTATCTATTTACCTGTTAGCAAGATATAGTGCCCTTCCTTATCTCTTTTAATTAGATCAACTTTTGGTTTTGTTTGATCTGAGATAAGGATGGCTACCCCTGCTTTTTTTTTTTAAACTTCACCTGAAGTTGCTTCTCCCCACCCCCATTAATTCCCTCGATATGATAGGTTTCCTTTTCCTCTTCGTGAGATATAATTTCCCTCTTTTTACCTCTACTTTTCCCTTTTCCTGAAATTCTCTTTCCACTTCTCATTCCCTTTTTTATATTATAAAAGTAAAATCAAATTATACATGCACTTTTTATGCATGTCCATAACAGAAATACAGTTCTCAAGAGTTCTTTTTATCTTTTTATGCTTCTCTTGAGTCCTATATTTGGGGGTGAAATTTTTTGTTTAGCTCTGGTTTTTTTCATTAGAAATAAATGGAATCCACCTGTTTCATTGAATGTCCATCTTCTTCCTTGGAAGAAAATGCTCACCTTAGCTGAGTAGTTTATTCTTGGCCATATTCCAAGTTCTTTTGCCTTTCAGAATATCAGATTCCAGGCCCTTTGATCCTTTAATGTGGAACCTGCTAGATCCTATGTGAGCCTTATTGTGGTCCCTTGGTATTTGATTTGTTGTTTCAGGATGCTTGCAATATTTTTTCCTTAGTCTGATAGTTCTGAAATTTAGCCACAATATTTCTTGGAATTTTTATTTTGGAGTCTCTTTCAGAACGTGTTTGTTGAATTCTTTCAATGTCTATTTTACCTTCTGATTCTATTATATCTAGATAGTTCTCTTTGATGATTTCCTGAAAAATAGTGTGCAGACTCTTCTTTTCATCATGGTTCTCAGGTTTAGATTATCTCTCCTAGATCTATTTTCCAGGTCTCCTTTTTCCAAGTAAATATTTAACATTTTTTTTCTATTTTTTCATTTTTTTTGGTTTTGCTTGTCTGATTCTTGATGTGTCAATGAATCATTCATTTCTATTTGTTCCGCTTTGATTTTTAATGAGTTATTTTCTTCATTTAACTTTTTTACAATTGAATTTTTAAATGAGTTGTTTTTTTTTTTTTTTTTTTTTTTTTTTTTTGCTCTATGGAATTTTTTTCCATTTCAAAAAAAAAAAATTAATGAGTTATTTTATTTTTCCAATTCACAAATCCAACTTTCCTGGGAGTTTTTATCTTTTCCAATTCACAGATTCTGTTTCCCTGGAAGTTCTTTACATTTTCCATTTTACATTTCAGGGAGTTGTTTTCTTTTTCAAATCTTTCTTTTAATGAGTTATATCTCTTTTCCATACTCTCTTGCCCAAGCTTCCCTTTTCTTTCCCCATTTTTCTTCTAGCTCTCTTTTAAGGTCCTTTTTAATCTTTTCTAGAAGAGCCTTGTGTGGTATGGAATAGGATATATCCTCCTTTGGGGTTTTGTCTGGTGTCTGTCTGCTATTTGTCTCTTCAGGGTTGGAAATCTGTTCTCTTTCAGTATAGAAGCTATCTATAGTTAGAGCTTGTTTTGCTTTTTTTACTCATTTTTTAAAGAAACCCTTGGGGTCTGCCTTCAGGGCAAGAAGGTTTCCAGCTTCCTCTATAGAACAGGGACAGACAGACAGTGGTTGTCTTACAAACAGGCTGCAAAGAGTGGCAGTGCAACTGCACTGAGAAGAGTGGCTATGCTGCGGAAGAGAGGCTACGCTGCAGAAGTGTGACTACCCTAGGAAGAAGAGCTTTGGAGTGTGGCAGTGTTGTGATCATGCAACTGTGCTATGAATGTGCAACTGTGCTGTGATCATACCGAGTTACTATCAGTGCTGGGTGGGTGTGGCCAGGTCCTGTGAAATTCTGGCATTTTGGGGTACATTCTACCTTTTGCGTTTGTATAACTTCTCTGCTGATCTATTGCTTTGCGACCAAAGTAGAGCAGCCAAACTGTGGTAGAGTCCTCCCTACAAATTCTCCACCTGTGGAGACTACATCCCACCCCTGGTCAACTCAGCATGCACTGGCCTCCGTGTTCTGCCTCCCTGCCTTCTCTGGCCTCCTCCTGCCTGATCAAGACATACCTTTTCTGGTGATCTTCCAGATTATCTTCTGCTAGCAATTTGTTGTACTCCCAATATTCATGAATTCTACCAGTCAAGCACTATTTCAGAGGCTGAATTTTGTAATCCATAGTGAAGGTGGATGGAGAGCTCAAAATGAAGCATGTGTCCTCTCTGCCATCTTGGCTCGTACTTGGTCTTTTCATTTATTCTTTTCCATTCAAGATGAAGTAATAGAGTCTCTGACCATAAGGGTTTCTAAATCTCAGGTAACAAAGCCACAAAAATTTCAGAGTTAAAATCTAGGTTTTTTAGGCAATGTATTATTAATGTTCTAAGGAGCAAGAATAAATCTTTAGGAGTAACATTTAAGACTTAGGCCAGTGTAACAAAGACGTGTACTCATTTGGTGTGACCCATATATCAGTTTTGTGGAACCAAGACTACACAGAAACTAAATTAAATTGAGCCTAATCTCAATTTCTCCTCTTCATAGAGTCTGAAGTAATGTAGTATCCTCATTCTTTAAAATGTGCATAAAGACCCCATATGGAATTTCAAACTGAATATGAGCATCATAGAATTATGACTTTTTATCAGTAGATGTTTGTTTTGTATACCTATTTTATATACCTATATACCTGAGGTCACATAAAACCATCTCAGCTCTGTTCTAAAGACATTTTGCTCTTCAGGTACTGAGAGGATGAATATTTGTACCTTTGTTCTTGCTGTTTTTTGAAGTAAATATCCCTTTGTAAATGCCAAGCAATGCTAAATGGTTAAATAAAAATAAGACACTAGTTACTGGCCCCTAACAATAGGAGGGAGATCACAGACAGACATTGGAATCTCAGTAGCAGTAAAGGTATAATACAAACTCCTCAGGGGTATCCTAGAACCCTAAGTATACTATGTTAGCAGTGAGGTTCTGGGACAGTGAGCTACATTATGATCAGTGAATTCCAGAGAAATTAGATGTGTGACACATGGTCATGGAACTAATAAACATCTAAAGAGATTTGAATCCAGATCTTGTTCCAGTTCCAGAGCTCTCTACACAACATCATGCTGTACTTTTAGAGATGGAGGCATCTAAACCCAAGGGGCTAAAGATAAAATACAAAATTTTATTTGCCATTCTCTTAGGAATTACTCCTAAATCTTAGTATCAACATCTAACGGAAGTTGGTGGATGTACTTTAAATATTTTTAAAGTGTTATTCAACCACTATTTAGAAAAGGTTAAAATTTTTCAATAAGAATATTCTTGAAAAAAATAAACTACATGTATTAACTTTTGTATATGGAAAAGAAACTTGTTCTCAACAAATAGCTGAAAAGTAAGGCCGTGTGTGTAACATATCACATTATTTAAGCTACTTTGGAATGGTTCATTATTATAATCTCACATGAAATATATGGGGAAATATATGGGGAAAAAATGTCAAAATAAAAACACACACAAAAAGCAATCTGGTCTTTCCAATTTTCCAGTTTTTGTTTTCTCTTTTAAGAACCTTCCTGTATTATCAAAAACTGTCTCATTTCAGTGCCTTAATTACTCAATAACAAGGCTTGTACATTACTAATTAGTGTATAAGCTAACATTACTGGCAAAGGATTGTCTCAATTAAAATGTTTATGAATTTTAATTTCAACAAGAAATTAACAACTGATCTCTAACTTTCATACCTGTCATCCTTGAGCACACACATGTTCCTTCAAGTTAAAGGCATATTGTATCTCTCCACAGAGACTACATGAGCTAACACACATTTTAATAATTTAAAGATTTCCGAAGTTTATAAATTTTATGTGGTCTTCCCTTCCTTCTTTCAAAAAATATAGGATTTCCTAATATTATAAATTGTGTGTGATTTTTCCTTCTTTCTTTTAAAAGAATGACTATTATGTGAGGATAAGATACACAAATCATTAATTGAATCCCTAAAACTATTATATGTGCACATATTTATATATCCTTTTCAATAAAAGCAATAGAATATTAAACAAAAATATAATTAACTCATAACTGGATATTTGAAGAATGTCATTATTTTTTAATGTTACAACTTGTTCAGTCATACAATGACTAATGAACACCCCCTTAATTTTCTTTTTTTCCTTTTTTTTATTATAGCTTTTTATTTACAAGTTATATGCATGAGTAATTTTACAGCATTGACAATTGCCAAACCTTTTGTTCCAATTTTTCCCCTCCTTCCCCTAACCCCCTACCCCAGATGGCAAGTGGACTAATACATGTTAAATATATTAAAGTATCAATTAAATACAAAATAAGTATGCATGTCCAGACAGTTATTTTGCTTTACAAAAAGAATCAGACTCTGAAGTAGTGTATAGTTAGCCTGTGAAGGAAATCAAAAATGCCGGCGGGCAAAAATATAGGGATTGGGAATTCTATGTAATGGTTCTTAGTCATCTCCCAGAGTTTTTTCACTAGATGTAGCTGGTTCAATTCATTACTGCTCATTGGAACTGATTTGGTTCATCTCATTGCTGAAGATGGCCAGGTCTATCAGAATTGATAATCATATAATATTGTTTTGAAGTATATAATGATCTTCTGGTCCTGCTCATTTCACTCAGCATCAGTTCATGTAAGTCTCTCCAGGCCTTTCTGAAATCATCCTGTTGATCATTTCTTACTGAACTATAATATTCCATAATATTAATATACCACAATTTATTCAGCCATTCTCCAATTGATGGGCATCCACTCAGTTTCCAGTTTCTGGCCACTACAAAGAGGGCTGCTACAAACATTCTTGCACATACAGGTTTTTTCCCTTCTTTAAAATCTCTTTGGGATATAAGCCCAGTAGTAACATTGCTGGATCAAAGGGTATGCACAGTTTAATAACTTTTTGAGCATGGTTCCAAATTGCTCTCCAGAATGGCTAAATGTAAAGAATGTCATTGTTAAGTGAAGTGATTATAGCCCATTAAAGAAAAAAAAGAACAAAGAATGCCTGTTATAGTATACAATTTATGGTTATTAATGAGGAAAACTTTGCCCCTAAATGTAGGAAAGTCAGTAACTCCTTCTGGGATCAATAGTATCATTTGCAGAATTCCTCTTAACCAAAGTTTCACCTCTCTACTTGTCCATTTCTTAGAATAACTAAACAACACCTGGGGAAGGAGGACAGAAAGGTTTGGAGGTTGATAAAGAGAAGAAAAGAAAGATAAAAGCTAAATCAATTTGAGGAAAGACTAAACCATCATACTTTTTCCTAGCCTAATTTGGGCCATGTTTTCTTTCTTCTTTAAGATCACTGCCATGGGAAAAATTGTCAAAATCCATTATACATCATAAATCTGACTGTTATATAAGATCACTACAAAATATATTGTATCTATACTGACTTCTCCTTTGTTACAAAAGAGAAAAATTTGAAATGGGTAAAGAATAAATGAATAGGGAGAAATATGGGATTCCCAAAATCTGGGAAGTTCTGAAATAATACAAAGGGACTAAGTAGTTGAGATATATCTATTTAATGTAGATTTATTTTATAAAACTCCTTTACAAGTCTACTTTATCCATTAAATAATCTACAAATAGAAGTAAAACTATGGAATGATTTTCATTTCTCTGAAAGCAAAAGCAAAAGTTTATAATGTGAGTATAACTAGTCCTAGAATCCAACATTTCTCAAATAATTCAATGAAGCATTAATTATCATTGTTTTTGGCAAGCATATAAGGAACTTTGGAAATAACTTGAGTTATAAGAAATATATTAGAATCATATTTATTCTGCAAAATTTTCATGTTAGTCCTTTTAAAAAATGCACCTATGAGACTGGCATATTTTTCCTTTGGTAATTTATTATTCATGAATAGTAGATCTTCAGAAACAAAGGCATAATAAAAGCCAGGGTTATTTTTCTATTATGTTAAATTCCATTTCTATTTTGATATGCTTTACTTTAAGAAAAAAATTGTATATATGTGTGTGTGTGTGTGTGTGTGTGTGTGTGTGTGTGCGCGCGTGCCGGCGTCAAGAGAGAGAGCTAGCTACATCACAAACTTAATTGTTTACACTGGGTAAAATTTGACTTACAAAAAGAATGTTCACACTATTTTTAAATGGTGAACTACCTAACCAATTTTATAATATGAATCAATTTCCTATTCTTTTGAATATTAAATTGGAAGGTTTCTATAAATTTTCTAGACCAAACAAGTTAAAGATTTTTCTCTATGTATGTTATAGGAACACATTATCTGAGTAAAGCAAGATCTGCTATATATATTACCTCTTTGTGTTACAAAAATTTGCCCAAATAACAATTAAAAACTGATAATTATTAAACTTAAAATATGGTAATCTTATATTCAAAATAGTCTTGTAGATGGAAAAGCAACTATAAACTATTGACTATATTGATTATTAGAAATCTGTACAACTTCAGCTTCATTATTCTACACAAATTTATTGAATCTTGTAACAGGGTATAAGGTACTGCACTTTGGTGCTGAGGGAAATTCAAAAATAACAAGTCACTATCCCTTCCTTTAAAGAGTTCAAACTATCTGCTCCCATCTATATACTCGAGTCCTATTCCTGATCACGTTTTGTCAAATTTCAACTTGGGGTTACCCTTGACATTTGTCTTCTACAATCTTTATGCAATTGAGTGCTACTAGAGAATATTAAACAACCATGTCAATAGATTATGCTACATATTTGTGTGGTACCTAATTTAATGAGGCCTTTAGGAGTATAAAACAATTTCTGTTTTACTGTGTTATTCTGTCACGTTTCTTGTCTCTTAAGGTATCCCCAGAGCAATTTGTCTTCCACTGCAACAAAAGATATCTTGTACTTACTTGAGATAATAATATTGATATCAATAGTTAACATATGACATTTTAAAAATTTCAAAGTGCTTTTGAAAAATCAAGGACATTCTCATCAACTTTCCAATTTTTCCCTACTCCATGGCTAATGAGCCTTTCACTCTTTTCTCCATTGTTTCCATCTCTGAGAAAAATGGTGATTATTCTCCTTGGCAAAGCCAACCACTCTGAATTTGTATTAGACCTTATCACCTCCTATTTCTTCTAAGAACTTGCCCCTTCTTCTGTCTCTCTAATTGTCATTTTATTAATGGTTCTTTCACTGCTTCCTCTAAAAAATGAACAGTTTACTTCAAAATTTAAACAAACTTCACTTGACCCTACCATCTCTTCCAACTATAAGTATTAATGATTAAAATGATAGTGAGAAACAATTAATATAAAATAGATGGTATAGAAGTGATGGAGGACAAAGTAGGCATTCCATGTGTAGAGCACAAATAAAGGACAGTGAGGATCATGTTCTGACCTGAGAATGACAAATAGCCTACTGTGGTAAGATCATAAGACATTTAATAGGCATTCAGGTATGTGCCATCACCCTCAGCCAAAATCTATTTTCTGCTTTGAAGTATTTAGTGCTCACTGAAAGATTATTCAAATTTTATAACAATAGTATCCATCAAGGAAATTTGGAGAGAAACATCTTGACTCTAAATCTGCATGAAATTTGTCAAAAAGCAAGATGTTAGGAGTTTTTCTTATCTTTCATTCATCTGTTAACCAAAAACATGAAGAATTAAAAAAAAAATCCATTTGCACACCTTTAAACAAGAAAATTCTTCTATATTAAAGGGAGTACTACTTCCTGAAGATTTCTAGCAAATGAGAACTGCTCTACCCACTGAAAAATATTATCTAATTACAGATTTAAACTTTCCCAATGCTAGAGAAGGCTTTCTGCATTAAAGCTAAATACAACTTACTAAAGCATATATTTCTCTTTCCTTAGAAGTTTTTAGTATAGTAGAATTAAAGTACATTCACTGAAGACATGCTGACTGCATGATATATAGAATATGGAATGGCAAATGTTTTCTAACACATCCACACATACAATAATTGACTTGCCATAGCACAGAACATTGAAATGATAGAGGTTTCATTGTGTCTGTTGAAAGATCATTGACACAGCCTACTGGGAAGGGTCAAAGTGGTATGCCAGCAGGTGGCCTAGATCTATTCAACAGAGAAATATAGTACAGACATCCAAGTCCTATATCCCACTATATCCATTGAGTAGCACACAATGCCACTTTGGCTTCTTTATAAATAGCTCTTTACAATTCAAAACTGTAAAGAAAAAATATGTATACATATATCTATCTAAAACTATATTTTGTGTGAGTCTATGTGTCTATGTGTGTGTCTGTATGTACAGAGGGGAGGAGAGGAGAAGAGAGCAGAGAAATCAGGCAGAAAATAATTCCCATTATGGATACATTCCCTAGCATTTTCAGTTTAAATAAATAATATTGGACTAATGCTTTTGGGGGCATAGGAGGAACCCTTTGTTTAATCTTAGACACTTGTAGAAATTCTTCTACTACATTCATTGCCATCTATCTCAAACATCAAATATTTTTCTATGCAAAAAATAAGGATCATTTCATATTCATTCTTTTAACCTTACTAAAAACTAGCTTTAAAATTTTAAAATTATAACAGCAATACAGAAATTCTCCCAATAATATCAATATTAGATTTAATTTTTTGGATACCTGAAAGACAAAGTTAAATTTCTAAGACCATTAACTTTACCCATGGGTAAAGCTTGTATGCATATGTGCTTGGATGTGAGAGGACTGCATAACGGAGTCCAGGAAGACAAGGGATAAAAACTTAACTTTTTCTGAAGTTAAATTATTTTAATGTTCTCATAAATCAATATGTGCAAGAAAGTGCATGGGAAAAAAAAGTGGTGACATAAATGCACCCTTGGAGTTAAAATGTAGTTGCCAAATTTCCACCCAAAGACATTAGGAATTCAGCCTTTTCCAGAGTGGATTATAAGACAGAAAATAAGGGCTATAAAGGAAACACTAACAGACCTTAAATTTCATTGTATAAGCAACCAAATTTGGCAATTATTTGAAGTTACTATTCATTCTTATATTTCCTGCAACAGTGAAGCTTTAATTTCACCATCAATAGATTTCCTAGCAAGAAATTATTTCCAACAGGAGTAGAGTATGGATTTTAATCGGTAGTGGGAAAGATGGTTTCAAGAGAGCTGTGATTCTTGATTTGAAATTGTTCTCAAAATTGTAAGGTTATATTTCAACATTTGCCTCTATTGGATAAAGCCTATCAGTTTGAAATTTGATTTGCATTAAGTTAGGTTTTAAACCTTGCAAAGTCTCCCATTCTCCTCTATTCACTTGATTAAGTAAGGCACCTTAAAAGAATAAGCCCAATTTTATTGAAATTAATAGGTTGTTACATACAATGAGAAGTTATTTCATGAAGTAGAGAAATGGAATTAATTTTTCTGACCCTAAGAAAATGAGATTAGGGCTTGAATTGAAGTTCTCTTGATGTTACATCCAGATTATCTGGGAGAAGGAGGCATGAGGACAGTAAAATATCAGTATTGTCTACTGAAATGACATATTGACAACATTCTTTCAGTTTCATATAAAACAGTAGCAGCCTAAATAAATTTTCTTTTAACTGGTTGAATAGGTAAAAGAATTAGTTCCACATCAAATGAAAGACATTTAATGTCTTTTTAAAAACGATTTCAAGATAAAAGTATTTTGTTATATAAAAAGAAATATTTGCATCATTGGCTGTTTTATTTTGTTCCTCCAAATTCCTAAATTTTTAAGAAACATATAATTTCTACAAAATCTTGTCAGTTTAAGGATTTCTTCATTTCCAAGGCTATAGAAAATAATAAAAGTGACTATAAGGATAAAGTGAACTTTAATTTAATGCATCAGAGCAAACCTACATATACTTCATGCAAGATGGAAACCAACTTATTAACAATCTTCCACTGAGTTAGAGAACATCAAACACAACTAAGACAATCACCTTAGAATGATACTGGAGATCACTGGATATTCTTCATCATCCTTTAGAAAACAAATTGGCAGAGTGAACTTAAAGTAAATTAGAAGAACAAGATATAATCTACCTCTCAGATCTGTGGAGAATTAGAGTATATTATGAAATGCAAAATGGATAATTTTGATTACATTAAATTAAAAATGTTAGCATAAACAAAGTCAATGCAGCCAAGATTATAAGGCAAGCAAAAAGCTGAGAATTTTTTTTTACAACCAGTGTTTTGATAAAGACTTCATTTCTTATATAGAGAGAAAATAAAGTCAAATTTATAAAGACACAAACCATATTCCAATTGATAAATTATCAAAGGATATGAACAATTTCCAGATGAAGAAATTAAAGCCAATTTTAATCATATGAAAAAAATGCTCTAAATCAGTATTGATTAGAAAAATATAAATTAAAACAGCTCTGATGTACCATTTCATACTACTCAGATTGGCTAAGATGACCAGGAAAAGGTAATGATGTATGTTGGAGGGAGAGGTGGGAAAACTGGGACACTATTGGATAGTTGGTGGAATCTGAATCCTAAAGAAATCATAGAAGAGGGAAAAGGACCCCCATGTGAAAAAAAAGTTTGTAGTAGAAAGTAACTGGAAATTGAGTGAATGCCCATTATTTTGGGGGATGCCTGAAAAAGCTATGGTATATATGGTATATAAATTAATGTTATATTAGTGTTCTATAAGAAATGATGAGCAGGCTGATTTAAGAAAATCCTGGAAAAACTTACATGAATTAATGCTGAGTGAAGTGAGCAGAACCAAGGGCAACAATGAGATTATATGATGATCAACTGTGATGGACTTGGCTCTTTTCAACAATGAGCTTATTCAAAACGATTCTAATGGACTTGTCTTGGAAAGTGCTATACACAGTCAGAGAAAGAACTATGAAGACTGACTGTGCATGAAAGCATAGTAATTTTCACCTTTTTGTTATTGTTGTAAATTATTTGTTTGTTCTTTTTTCATGTTTTCTTTCTTTTGGTCTGATTTTTTTTTTTTGCACAGATTATAAATATGAAAATGTTTGGGATAATTTCACATGTTTATGATATTTATCAACATTTATCTAACTACATTGATGTCTTGGGGAGGTGAGAGGGAGAAGAAGGAGAAAAATTTGGAACACAAGGTTTTGCAAAGGTTAATGTTGAAAACTATCTTTTGATGTATCTAAAAAAAAATACCATTAAAACTAAAAAAATAAACTAAAGAAAAGAAATAAGAAAAGAAAACAAATTGTCCAGGCACAGAGAAATGAATGTAGGGTGCTAAACAGTATTATTATACTGGGCCATACAACTGAGGCTACCACTCTATTGTTAATAGTAAAATATGGTTTTGGACAAACTGAAAGAATGAGAAAGGAAATAGTTTTGCAAAATAGTAACTCCAACGCAACATTTGTTCCTTGATTAAACATTCAAGAAGCACTGTATTTTAAATTTGTTATTGCTTCATTTATCATCTCAGTTTTGAAGTAAAATTTTCTTATTAATTTATACAATAAATGTGTTCTTGAAATTTGTATGTATTCTTTTAAAAAAGAAGCAGAAGTAGTAGAAAGAACTCAATTAAGAGTTGCAAAAGCTAGTTCCGGAGTCCTGGCCCACACAATGCCTACATATGAAAGTAATACCTAAAGTCTCTAATGCTCATCTAAAATGTAGGGATTAAAAATGATGAAATCTATTTTATAAAATTATTCTGAAGAAAATATGATGTAATCATGAATCATTTTCAATCAAATCAGATTTTCCTTAAGATTGAGCTTAATTTCTAAGTTATTACTAATTTTAAGTGAGTCTTTATATTCTGGTTTGAAGTTTCTTAGCCAATCAAACTCTTTACCAAGAATTCTACAAATGCTGTGGTTGAGGTCAGCAAAAGAGCCCATCTTTTGCAGGGACACTGTTATAAAACATTCTGCAAAATGAATCCATTTGGCCATTTAATGACAGGCTAATTCAAATAATTTGTCAATTTATTATTTCTGATGTAATTACCCTAAAACAAGTCACATGTATATAGTATAGAATGTGCAAAACAATTCCCTGTTGATAGAAATTATTTATAGTTGACAGCATAAAAATAGCATTTTTGTCACTCATGGATAAATATATGAATTTGGATACTACATTTCCAAATACCAAGGTAATTGATAAATTTTCCTTATCACTCATTGCTTTGTGAAGAAGTTAGCAAAAAGATTAATTTCTAAGAATTATCAAAAAGGTGTTTAGGAGTATTGTTTATATGAAAAACAAAGAAAGAAACCTTCTGGGGTTTGTAATTACTGTCTGAACTGAGGTTTTGTAGTAAAGTTACACTAATAATTTTATTTTAAGAATCTGAACAGGTTGGTTTTTTTACCTCCTAAAATGAAATGTTGATAGAAATAATTCCTGTATTTGACTCACTGCATTAGCTGACAAACTCTTGATCCTATCTCTTAAATATGCCTCTCTGTCGGTTTTGCCTATTGTGTCTGTCATGTATTCCAGAGGATCAGCTGCTCAGAGTGGGCCCCAAAATAGATCTGTTAGCATTTCAAAGGAGAAACTCAGTCCACTTGATTACCAATTCATTCAAATTAATAAATTTTTAATTCTGCACTACCTCGACTATTATCAATAAGTGATTGAGTGCAACAGAAGCATACACTGAAATATGACACTGTTGATGGCAAGAGGGTATCTGATTAGAGGCTCGACCTGGGTAATCTGTCACTTTGGAGACAAGTAAAAAGCAAATTATTCCTCACAGAAATTATTGTAAAATATTGACATGATTAATTATTCTGCTTCTTAAAGGTTTGTAGCGGTTTTGTGATTCATAACTCAACACTAAAGATTCAAAACTGCCAGTCTGACAAAAATCCTCTTGTCCCAGTTATACTTTCTTTACTTTATTCCACTTCTTATTCAATCATTTTTCAACAAAAAGAATATCCTCTCTATAATAATATATATGTACAATAGCTGCAGCATTTTATTTTTAATTGTATTTTTCCAATTATATGTTGACAATTTTTAGCATTCATATTTTATAAGATGTTGACATCCAAATTCTCCTCCCTCTTTCTTCTCTTCCTTCCAAAAATGGTAAGCAATTTGATATAAATTATACATATGCTATCATGTAAAACATTATTTCATAGTTGCAAAAAAAGAAATAGCTCAAAAGAAAAAAAACATGAAAAAAAGAATCAAATGAGAGGAAAAGTGCTTCAAACTGCATTCAGAGTCTATCAGTTCTTTATCTAGAAGTGAATAATTTTTTTTTGTATGTGTGAATACTTTGTACTTGTCTCAGATGACTGTGTTGCTGAGAAGAACTCTTTTGTGAGGTTAGTATATTTTATACTATATAGTATGAGCCTTGGATTTGGTGAGAAAAATGTTTTTGGCCTAGAAGGTTAAGATCTTATTCTCAGTGACAGTTCATTAAAAATAGTCTCAATTATAATTTAAATCTTATACAGTCTTATTATTTCATTGGTCAAAAAAAATGCCTGTACCTTTCTTTATCACCAATTCATTAGAACAGCTCTAAAGAATGAAACTTGAATTAATAAAGCATTTACTTTGAATAGTACAATCTTCTTTCAGTGAGGTACTTTTGATATTCTATAATACAGTTTATACAGATACAAAAGCAGCATATTGGATTTTCTTGAAAATATTGAGCTGCCAAGTCTGGAGAGTTCAAGATTAACGGTGTTCAGGAACCCCAACACTCGTTGAAACCAAGAACATTTTGTTTGGAGGAGGAGAATGAGTACTTAACTCCATTTGGTCAAATCAGGAGTCCATTTACAACTTGTCAGGTCTGACTGAATTTCTAACCTGACTTGAGGTGTCTGAGATGGTGGGCAATGGTTTTTTGCCTCTGAGCATAAAGCCTAGATTTACTGTCAAACCCCAGATCTTTTAAACTTAAAACCCTTTAAGCTATTCAAGCCCATTATGCTAAATATTTTTCACTTTAATAATATCAGACAGATTTGATATATGTGTATATCACACACACATATACATATGTATAAGCTTTTAGCTATGCACACATAATGCCTATAGTAACTAGAGAGCCATACTCAAAACCTGAAAGACCAATCATATAGCCAAATTACTTAAATTTTTAATGTTTTAAAAGCTGCTGTGTCTAAAGAATCAAAAGAAATTTTAATCACTATATAATTCTTTATAATGAAGATCAGTTGGTTAGGAGAGAACAGCTGTCAAAGAGTATAACTTTTGGAAAGAGATGCTGACTTGTCATTGGAAATGAAATACACTCACTTGGGAGCTCCCTAGAACAGTGAAATGATAGGACCAGTCCTTATTACCTTATAATTCTGTGAGGTAGATACTAAAAACATTATCATCCCCACTTTACAAATGAGGAAACTGGGACCCGGAAAAATAAGACAAATTTCCCACAGTAGAATAATTAATAACTCTAGAGGGATTTGAAATGAAGTCTCTATAATCTTCAAGTTGCACTTCATTTCTACTATACCAGAGATATCAGTATACTAAGTATCATATATATGTGTGTATGTGTGTGTGTGTATATATATACATATATATATATATACACACATATATATACACACATATATATTTATACATATACATATACATATATATATATATATATATATATATATATATATATATATATATATATATATAGTTGTGATCTAGTTCAGATGGATCTGAATCGGTCCCTGTTCGGGTGCCAAAATGTGGTGAGCTTTTTCTTCTCAAAACGCAGCCAGGTGATAAAAGTTCAGATCTTTTATTATCTCCAATATAGCCCAGTTAGCTTAGAGGCCTATCTCTCTGCTTAGTTCCAAGAGCTCTCTCCAAATGTCGCCAGATCCAAATGTCTGGTCCTTCAGCCTCTGCCTCTGCTTTCTTCAGCCTCCAGCCAGCTCCACTCTTCATGTCATCCGGTGAAATCTCTCCAAGAGCCTCTGTCTGTTTCTTTTATGCAAGAGGGAGGAATTGTGGGATACGAGAGAGAGGGATTATGGGTTTTCTCCCATAGTGCTCTCTGGCCCAAAGAGCTTCAAGGGAGGTGTGAACTCATTGAACTCCAATGAGTAAAGGTGTTAATTAGTTCTACTTAGTACCTTGTTTCAGGTTCTGCCCAAAACATCTTCTTGTAAGATTAGATCAACTCTAATTAGTTAGCAGTTAGTAAGGATTCCAACAATATATACTTTTATATCAGTATACTAGAGCTATCAGTAAAGATCTTCAAATAATATAATACCTCTATTATAATAACTGTTAATTCTAATTCTTTGAGGCTGGAATTTATTCATCATTCTACTAAGTAAAATGACTTGCTAAAACATAAAGTATTTTGAGGCAAGTTCTGCTAATATGAACTGGAAATCCATAGCCAAATTATAATATAAAAGATATTGTTTGTTTTATAATGAAACACTTTCTGATAATGAGGATCACTACACACAAAAATGGGTTTCTCAGGGAAATGGTATGATCTCTAACCACAAAAGGATTTGGTAAATGGACAAATTTCTATCCTTTAGACTGGCTTAAGAGCTGTTTTGTCTAAATATGAAACAATGGAGTAAATTGATTTTCTAGGTCCCTTAGCACATTGTAGAAAAATAATTTTTGATTTTTATTGAATTGAAAGCTTCTTATACCCCCAATAGTTTCAATACATGGCTCTAACCCAAACGTGTCTATGATTTCCCGATGCTAAATTGCAAAGTGATGACTTTAGATTCTAAGGCAAATACTTCACTTTGTGCTAGTTATTTGGCAGAGAAGTTTGGGCCAACTGCCAAAGTATACACAAGTCAGCCTTACATTTCCATCTGGCAGCAGCATGCCTTGTTACTCCCACCCTTCACTTCTCTCCACTTCTCATCCTGCTCTTCCCCCTCCCTTTTGAATCTCTAACACATACTAAAAGATGCATTTAGTTTTAGTATTTTGGAATATAATCCTCATAAAAAATTTTTATAATCTATTTCCTGATGTTGATATTGTTTCTGTTCTATGTTCTTCTTTCTTCTTTATTCGAATTCTAATTAGTTTTAAAAAATAAATTTGCTGAACTTTCCTCAACTTACCACAATACTCACAAAGGCATCAGTTAATTCCAAGTAGCTTGTTATTTTTCTAGGAAGTTTATACCTCAAACATAAGCAAGTAAATAAATTGATGTATATGCACACAATAAATATATATATATATACATATATTATAAGCATATATATGCATATATATTATAAAATAAATGTATATGTCTATAATGTGTGTTTGTAAGATTACAAGGGGACATATTCAGAAAAAAATCCTTACTTTGGCAATTAAGCTAACACATCAAAACAATAATTTCCTTCTCTTTGATTATAAAAGTTTGAATTTCCAATGAAAAGTCAATTTTTCAAAAAGTCAATTTACTATTCAAGAGAAAATTGTCATCTGAGGACACTGCACACTTCCACAGAGATATGAATCATCTTTACAAAAGGACATAAATGATGAAGATGGTACCATTAAAAGCTAACCAAAACTTCATCTAGTGTGAATACTCTCAATAATTGTTAATATCAGAAATGCTGTTATAAAAATTAGTTAATATAATATGCAAGTCAACATGGATCTAGACTTTTTAAAAATAGGAACCTAGTACCTACATTGAAATTTAAGTTGAAGACAGATCATGAAAATATTTAAATTCTAAGGTGAGGAATTTATATTTTATTTTATAATTCAATGGTCATAAGATCAAATAATCATAGTACTAGAGATTGAGGGAAGCTTAAAAGTCATCAAGTCTTGCTCTGGAAGTTGAGGCACAGAGAGATTAAGCAATTTATCTGAGTTTATTCAACTATTAAGTTTCCAAGGCAGCTTTTGAACTCAGGTCTTGGTCAGACCTTCCTATCACAGTAAAAAAAAAAAAATCACTAATCTATATAATCTGTTTTATAGTTCTATAATAATATAATTATGATATAAAACTTATTAAAACATTAAACATAAATTAAAAACAGTTAATATAAAAAAAGAAATAATATGGGATCCTAGATGCAATGTAGTTTATTAAAAAGGAGAATGACATGTTCATATCTCTGATTTAGGAAAATCACTTTGGCAGCTAGATGATGAGAGTAAAGAGACTAGATGTAGGAAGATCAGCTATAATTTTTTTTTTCAAATCTAACCTGAGATATTTATTAGCTGGGAGGTACTCTAGAGGCAACTCTTGGACTAAATCACAGAGAAGATAAAGATAAAGATTTTTGTCAGTGAAGGGAATGCTTGTTGATGTGTCTACTTTCATGTAACTAACTTTTACAGAACAGCTTAAAGTGACCAAGTATTTTACATACATTTTCTCATTTGGGTTTCACCATAATCTCCTATACAGGTACCATAGGTATTATCTCCATTTTCTAGATGAGGAGATTGAGTCTGTTACTCAATCATTGACTTTTCCAACAGCACACAACTGATTTTGAGAGGAGGATTATGAACCCAGGACCATAACACTATGTTCCACCCTGTTAGTATTAGCCAGGTAGGCTGCAATAATAAATATCACTAATATAGCACTTTAAGGTTGGCAAAGCATTTTTCTTTTTTCAATTGATCACAACGTGCAGATTTGGAAACAGACTTTCAAATGATATGTGACTTGTCCACAATCACCTAGATAAGTAGTGGATTTGAACTCCAGCTCTAGCCAGTAAACTGTTTCTGTAAACTCTAGGAGTGCCTGAACTTTTATTTACTAGTATTGGATGAAAAAAAATTGATGCTGAGAGTCTGAACTAGGTAGTTAAATGAGTAGAGAGGACTTAAATATGAGAGTTGTATAAAGTATATATTCTAGCTTCAGAAAGTCTACTACCTATCAAAAAAAAGAAAAAAAAAACCTAAAAACACTATACTACGAAGAATAGAATTTGTGATTAGATAGGAAATTAGCTGTAATATGAAAATTATAAACTATGCATTTTTAAAAGTGACTCTTTTAAAAAACTGTATACAAGAATAAATAAATACAAGCAAATCTATACTCTCATAAATAGAACATAAATGAAGCTCAAACAAATTGTCCTCTGATAATTTATAATTCATTGCATACTTTGAATAATTACTTTAAATCATGCTTTGTACAATATATTACCAGCTTTCCTGAGGGTAAAATAAGCTAAAACAGCTGTTCCACAGAAAGATAATAGAATCATAGTTTAAAATAAACCTGGTATAAACACGAATACCTTTAATATACTTCATTTTAATTCTATTTTTGATTCCAAGGCTACAAATTCAAAATTATGTTATAAAATAAAATTTTATACTGAAATTATGTTTAATATTATTTTAAAGTGAGTAAAGAATTTTATTCTTTGATACTATTATTTGCCTTCCATTTTTGATATAATTAATTAAAATTCCCACCAAATTTCCTTGGCCATTGGTTTATCCAAGAAATGAAATGCATGCTTTAACTCTATAATTACTAAACCATAGTTCTCAGTATTATCATTGATGGTTGTTTACTAGCATAAACTCTCATAATTTCTGGCCGACAAGTATTTTACATGGCAGATACCACATTCCCCACAGAGGCTAGATGCTCAACAGAAACAGACAGTAACTTTCATGATAAAAATAAAAACTATGGAATTGCTCTATTCAGGTCAGTCACGTGAAGCCCCTAGGCTTCTGAAAAGTTATCAATAATGACATAATATTCAGTTTATAGTATACATGAAAATCAGCCTCATATCACAAAATTGTGGATTTAGAGAATGTTAAAAATCACTAAGCAATTACTAACTTTTGAGTTTTCCACAAATAATTATTAATAAATCTCCATTGTTTCAATGTTCTTGTTAATAAAAATAGCAATGTTTTAAAGTAACAATCCATACCAACGTGGTTTAGAGGTGAATATCTTCTTCATAGTTTTTGTGGAAGTTCTATACATCCATCCAAAATTTTAAAATACACTTATTTCTGTTTTCTTTTGTATTTTCTTCAAGTAACTTTAATCCACCTCAAAAGCCCGTTCCTCTATGAAGAATGTAAATGAAAGTCAACAAGACCAGCTTTCCCCCTTAGTTACCTCCTGCCTTCCCTAGTTCAAAGACTTCAATATGGTGTCATCTATCTCAATCATGTCTTCTACTGACTCCTACTGAGATGTGGCACAGAACTTCAATCGCTGGTTAAAAACAGCTCCTGAACTGTATTTTGGGAACTTTCATTCCTTCCTTCCTCTGATACCAGCCTTCAAACTAAACAACACCTAAGCAGAAAAGGTAAAAATAGCAATCTCTGAACTGGACTTCAAAGTGTGGCTCAGTAGGAGAAAACAGAGCAAATGAAGTCATGCCTATAATAATAATAATTAAAACATTAAAAAAAAAAAAAACTTTGCATTATGAGTAGTAACAATCTAGCCAGGCTAATTGTTGAAAGGGTAAAAAACTAGTGGAAGACATTCTTATTTGCACATTTCTCATTCAGTGGCAAAGAATGAAAGTATAGTAATGGTAGTTCATGAGTAAAGAGTTTCCACTATTAAGTTAAGATATTTTAAGAAGATTTACTTTTTAATATATTACACAAATAAAGTCTGATTTTCAGTTTCAAATAGTATCTTGTTTTGATAATACCTCATATTCATAGGCTTTATATATAGTCTGATATAACCAAAATCTCATGCAAATTCATTTTTAGGAGAAAATGTTTTATGCCTTATATATTATATTTTTGGAAAGCAAAGATCTGAATTTAGAAAATTCTATTGTATTGCACACTTTAGGCAGGTGCTTTGGTATTCCTACATATATAACTAATGATCTGTAGTAATAAACATTGAGTCCTCTTTCTAAGAAGTAAAAGTATATACAATTCATTCTTTCATCATTTTGCCACATTTTTATACTGACCATGACTAAATTGATGAAAGTAAATATCTAATTAATTTCCAGTCTATATTACCGAAAGCTATATGTCATTCTTATATCTGATATCACAATCATGTGTAATCCTAAAATGCAACATCTTTTAGTTGGCTTCCTGAAGAAATCACTTTAGATGATGAGCTATTTATAATGAATTGTCTTATATCATTTAGGCTGACAGGAAATTTAAAAATTAAATTTACAGGCTCAATTACATGTCTTTCTCCACCACAATTTCAAATGAAATAAGTTAAAATATAAATTTTAGAGTTATGTAAATTTAGATAATTCACACAATTAATGCACATATCAAATACAAATGCAAATGCAAAATGCCCTCAAAATTCCCCAAGCAGTTTCATTTTTCACTCTTCTACCAAAATAAATTTCTGTCCACAGGTTTAAGGGTTCTTCAAACCTTGTCTACTATACATAACTTCATCCATCTGCTATCACACACCTCTTAGGCTGCCTGCTGCCTCCACACATGTCAGACTGGCTCCATCACAACATTATTTCTTTTCCCTCCTAGTTCCAAATAGTAGCCTAAACTTGTCAGTACATCCAGGGAGAAAAAGTATCCCTTTTCTTACTCAGAAAAGTTCTCTTTTCCCATTCCTACAAAGACAATTTTTAGGCTTCACCCTATAGAAAACCATTCTAAATCAAGCAATAACTTTTTCCAACTCTCACTGCAGAGTCTTTTCTTTGGAGTAAGACAACATTTATTCTTTAATTATGTTTTATATCTTCTTCAATTTTAAGTGTAATATTGAATCTTTCAGGTAATTTTTTTGGTATTTTGTAACCTCTTCTTCTTTAAAGGAGAAGTCTATTATAACGCATTGAATATACTAATGCAAATTACTATACCACATATTAAATCCTTCTGTTTTGCAAAATAACACATTTTCTAATCATACTGTCTACCAATTATAAGAACATTAAATCACCAGTGAGATTTAGAAATAAAATATTCAGAAACACAGTAATAGAAACTATGTTTCATCTTGATGACACACATTTTCACTATATATTATAAAAGTATTGAAGCTAAAATTATTAGAGGAAAATATAATGATTAGTTAAGTTTTCAAGTCTAATTCCTGTGATAAATGAGATGTAGTATTTGTCAATTCAATACAATAAGTGATTCAGGTACATGTTCCCTTGTTAGTCAACACAGATTTAGTCATAAGACAATTGTTGATGATAATGACAGTTAATAATGATCTTGTCCCCTCCATGTAGTGATGAAATACTTATTCAAGATCTATTGTGTTACTATGTTTTTCTGTCAAATTTAATTCTAGTTGAAGCACAGATGGAAAATTATATACACATATATATGCATACATGTATGTGTAAACATACACAAATGAATGTGTGCATACACCAGTAGAGTATATATACATATATGTAGCTATACACCTGTTGTGTATGTGTGTGTATGTATACATATATACACACACAAATATATGTGTATGTGTGTATATATACACAAACATATATGTGTGTGCATATGTATGTGTATACATACACATGTATATGGATGAGTGTGTATTTTTCCATATATGCATATACACAATACAATATCACCTATGAATTAATTAGAATATGTATATTTGTATGCCTTTCTTCCGGAGAGGCAAGATGATCTAAAAAAGACATCTGATGACAAAAAGAGTACAATGGTGTCAAGAAAGTTTTAACTCCAATACATAATAAGAAGAAAACCAAAGCAAGAAAAATTAAGAATCTTTCATGGAGATTCCATTGGAGAAGAGTTTTCAAATATTGTCTTAATTGTAGACTTGTAAAAGATACTGTTGGATAGATAGGTGAATGATTATGGAGATTTTTGTCAGGGTAAGGAGTTCAATCTAAGGAGTTCAACATTTGTTTGAAAGCTATTTTACTCCATTGAATTGATTTATAGTAATCTGGAGTTTTCCACTGAAGAGGACTGGGAATGAGACAAATAAAGGCCTTGATTATGAGGACAGTTGAATTCACACATGATTGAAAAACCTTTGGCTTGGGGCATCTACGTGGTGCAGTAGATAGAGCACCAGCCCTGAAGTCAGGAGGACCTGAGTTCAAATCTAGCCTCAGACACTTAACACTTCCTGGCTGTGTGACTGTGGGCAAGTCACTTAACCCCAATTGCCTCAGCAAAACAAAACAAAACAAAACAGAAAAACCTTTGGCTTAACACCTATAGTTATGAGAAGGAAAGCCCAGAAAAACAAGAAAAAGTACATCTAAGTTATTTACAAGACATTTATACAGTTGGACTTGTGAAGGGGTTAGGATATATTCATGATATCTGCAGAATACTAAGGCTGATCAATTAGACCTGAGATTAAAGGATCTTAATTAATTAAAAACAGATAAGAAGGGAAAGCATTGATGCAGCAAAAAGGGACACTTTTGGACCTGACATACAGATAATATCAGGTTCTTGTCCCTCCTGGTTTGGTGCACATCTAACTCTATCTCCCATAAGAAGGCTCTCTTGGAGGATGTGAATGAAAGTAAGGGTGGATGTTATTTGATGTGTTTATTGGTTTCCCACCATTGTTTTTTCAGACATGGAGGTCTGTGGAGGTAAAACAGGTATCATGAAACATGAATATTTCCAGAGAGTCCAGAAATGGGAGGATGTGTATTTCTGGAACAGAAATATATGCCATATGAAAGACTAGGCTTCCAAAATCAAAGTTTTCTAGAGTAAGAGTGATGAACAGTGAGTTGGTCAAGAGTCAGATATAGGATTGAAACATTAAAGGGCTTGGACTAGACTCTTCCTGATTTCTTTCAATTTTTATACTTTTTGATACTTTATGATTCTATTGCTTAAGCAGCTTTTATGGGTTCAATACTCATTGCCAACCAGATGAAGTCCAAACTCCTTGACTTGGCATTTAAAGTACTACACAATCAACTAAAATTAATTTTCTCTTGTTATTCTCCATTTTATACTTAATGATTCAGCTAAAGTAGAAATCATGCTATATCCTGAAATGCTATATCCAGAACTAAATTTCATCTCTGGTGTGCTGCATTTTTTCTAAAATTCTACACATCACTTTTTATGTTATTAACTTCTCTGTCCCCCAACAAAAAGTGTGCATTACCTCCAAGAGTAATGTTATATTGATGCAACACAGAAATGCATGTGTGTGTGTATAGATATATATGTGTGGTGTGTGTGTATGTGTATGTGTGTGGTGTGTGTGTGTGTGTATGTGTGTGTATGTATGTGCATTAATGAATTTATTTATATATATGATATAAATGAGAATAGGCATTTCATCTGAAGATAAGATGACTAGAGGGCCAATTAATTTTAATTAAAGTATAGAGAAAGCTAAATCCAATTTACACCATTGCCATGAACACAATAAAAAAAAAAAAAAACTAGAATTATTATAGTAAGTATAATGCTACTATTAGTTTTGTAAGTATACTTTTGGGGTAGTTTTCTTTGATGAAAGTAAATGAAGATTAGCGTTTGTGACACTGAGATTTGGTAAAAATTTAATTCTTTTGCCTTCTCGATATAAACACTTGGGTTTAAGAGTTGACCATTCCTGAACATAGCACATTCGCAATACATAGTTTAAGCCCAATGGCACCATTGATGAAATTCAATATCTTTGCTCTGAATTAATAGGCTGAATTACCCTATAGTGCTTGACTAGATCTTTAAAATTTATAGACTGATATTATTAATAATAAATAAATAACATTTTATATCCTGCAATCACAGGCAGTTTGCTATTTCATTCTCCATCTCATTTTTACAGATAATGAAACTGAGGCAAAATAAAGTTGTGTTATTAAAAAACTTAAAGTTAAGTGCAAAGAGTCATTAAGTGTCTGCTGCTGGATTTGGAGTCAGTGTCTGGCATTCTCTATTTACTTTCTGCTCAATCCAAAATGTACATTTATAATCATCCATGTAAGATTCCCCCCCCCAATATAATAAAAAAGGATGACACGTGGAATCCCATCTTCAGAAACACCCAAACTCAGCTCTCTCCTGCTCCATCAAACATTCCTTTAAAAATCCTTAGGAAAGAAAGACAATATAATTGATATATGAAAGATCTTACAAATATAGATCTCGATGAGAACACCTAAATTGTTACTCAATTTATGAACAATACTGCTTATCAAGGCCCCTGAATTATTCTTCAGTATTCCAAAAGTCATATATTGCCCCCATACTTTTGTTCCCTTGAAAATATTTCCACTCAGTTTACTTAGTAGTCAAATATTTAGCAACATCTTTGATGACACTGTCTAGAAGGTAGCATATTTTTTCCTCTTCCTATATTAGAAATCAAAATCACAAGGAAGACTAAAATTATTTCAAATATTATCAACAAAACAGTTATAAAAATATCTTGCATTCAGCTAAAGTTTTCAAAAACAGGGTTCAATTTATTTTATAGACATTTTATTCATGTTTAAACAAAGCAAGTAATTTTAAACCTAGCAGGAACCCAAGGTACTTGATTTGAATCGCAAACTATTTTCTGAAAATACATCAATGTCCAATTAAGAATAAAGGTGAGGACTTCCGGTTAAGATGGCGGAGAGGAGGCTCACAGCTGCATAAGCTCCACGCTTTCTCTCACTATCTATTTCATTACAAGCCTCTGAATTAATGCTTGACTGAAAAAAAACCCACAAAAAGGTACCAAGAAAAGCCATCCTTGAGATTCGCCAAGAAAGGTCTGTCTTTACTGGAGGGCTGGGACAGTTTTAGATCGGGCGCAGGCTGAGGGCAGCGGCAATGAGAGCACGGGAGCAGACTGGAGAGGGGGTGGGGAGCGATCACAGCCATCTCTGCGGGGAGAGCTTCGCTACAGGTTTGGATAATTTGCTCCAGCAGCAAGTCAGCAGCCCAGCAGAGAAGCTAAAAACACCGGGGCTGAAGAATACAACCCCAAACAGCTGGAGTCTCTCAGGCCCTGGCCGCCCTCCCCTCCCCCCCCCCCCACAGTGACTCAGCATGCTCTGGGACCTCAGAGCCCACGCGCACACAGTCCTGCTAGTGCCTCACTGCTGCCCCCTGCAGTCTGGAGAGGAAGCTTGATAACATACCCAACCCCTCCCCCAAAGAAAGACTCCAGTTTTTTCTGTTTTTCTTTGGTAGTTTGTCTCTGATTATTAAACAAAATGAGCAAGAAACTGAAGAGAACTTTAACCCTTGACAGCTTCTATACAGATAGAGAGCAGACTCTAAATCCTGAGGAGACTAAAAACAGGCAGTCCCCAGGTGAATCCCCAAAAGAGGAGATCATCTGTTCCTCAGCACAGATGAACCTCATAGAAGTGATTAAAAAGGCTCTCACAAGGGAGCTAGAAGAAAAATGGGGAAAGCAGAGGGAGGCTTGGCAAAAGGAGAGGGAAGCTTGGGAAAAGGAGAGGGAGGCTTGGCAAAAGAGCCTGGAGAAAGTTAAAGAGAGAGTGGATAAAGAAGTAAAATCCTTGAAAAATAGGATTAGTGAACTGGAAACAGAAAACAGCTCTCTAAAAAACAAAATTGGTGAAATGGAAAAAAATTCCACAGAACAAAAGAACTCAATTGGACAATTAGAAAAAGATTTTAAAAAAGTGAGTGAAGAAAATACTTCACTGAAAATCAGAATTGAACAAGTGGAATTGAATGACTCGAGGAGACAAGAAGAATCAGTCAAGCAAATCCAAAAAAATCAAACAATGGAGAAAAATGTGAAATATCTTCTGGGGAAGACAACAGACCTGGAAAACAGATCCAGGAGAGACAATCTGAGAATCATTGGACTTCCAGAAAAACATGATGAAAAAAAGAGCCTGGACACTATTTTCCAGGAAATTATCAAAGAGAACTGCCCAGAAGTCATAGGAACAGAGGAAAAAATAAACATTGAAAGGATTCATCGATCACCCACTGAAAGGGATCCTAAAATCAAAACACCAAGGAATATAGTGGCCAAATGCCAGAACCCTCAGATGAAGGAAAAAATATTGCAAGCGTCTAGAAAAACCCAATTCAAGTATCAAGGAGCCACAATAAGGATCACCCAGGATCTGGCAGCATCCACATTAAAAGATCGAAGGGCCTGGAATATGATATTCCGAAAGGCTAAGGAACTTGGTATGCAACCAAAAATAACTTACCCAGCGAGAATGAGCATCTTTTTCCAGGGAAGAAGATGGACATTCAACGAAGTAAGCGAATTTCATCTATTTCTGATGAAAAAACCAGAACTTAACAAAAAGTTTGATCTACAAATATAGAACTCAAGAGAAATCTAAAAAGGTAAAGATTAATCTTGGGAACTATATTTTGACTATATAGATGTATTAAGAATACATGTATACCTTGTTCTAGAAATTGATGTGGAAAGGACATTGTATCAGAAAAAGGGTAAAGTGGGGGTAGTACATCTCATGAAGAGGCATAGGAAACCTATTATATCTGAGAGAAAGAATGGAGGGGGATGAATATAGTGGGTATCTTACTGCCTTCAGAATTGGCTTTAAGTGAAAAATCTTAAGACATTCAATCTATGGTGAAACTTCTCCCACCTCATTGAAAAGTGAGAAGGGAAAAGTGAAAAGGGAAGGAATAAGCTAAGCGGAAGGGAATACGGGAACTGGGAGGGAAAGGGGTAATATAGGGGGAGGAACTCTAAGGCAGGGGGAGGGATACTAAAAAGGGAGGGCTGTGAGAAGCAAGTGGTGCTCACAAGCTTAATACTGGGAAGGGGGGGAAAGGGGAAAGAAGGGAGAAAAGCATAAACCGGGGTTAACAAGATGGCAAGTAATACAGAATTGGTCATTCTAACCATAAACATGAATGGGGTAAACTCCCCCATAAAGAGGAAGCGGTTAGCAGAATGGATTAAAAGCCAGAATCCTACAATATGTTGTTTACAGGAAACACACCTGAAGCGGGGAGATACATTCAGGTTAAAGGTAAAAAGTTGGAGCAAAATCTACTATGCTTCAGGTGAAGTCAAAAAAGCAGGGGTAGCCATCCTGATCTCAGATCAAGCTAAAGCAAAAATTGATCTAATTAAAAGAGATAAGGAAGAGCACTATATCTTGCTAAAGGGTAGCATGGATAATGAAGCACTATCTATATTAAACATATATGCACCAAGTGGGGTAGCATCTAAATTCTTAAAAGAGAAACTAAGAGAGCTGCAAGAAGAAATAGACAGTAAAACTATAATAGTGGGAGATCTTAACCTTGCACTCTCAGAATTAGATAAATCAAACCACAAAATAAATGAGAAAGAAGTCAAAGAGGTAAACAGAATACTAGAAAAGTTAGATATGATAGATCTCTGGAGAAAATGTAATGGAGACAGAAAGGAATACACTTTCTTTTCAGCAGTTCATGGAACCTATACAAAAATTGACCATATATTAGGACATAAAAACCTCAAACTCAAATGCAGTAAGACAGAAATAGTAAATGCATCCTTTTCAGACCACGATGCAATGAAAATTACATTCAACAAAAAACCAGGGGGAAGTAGACCAAAAAATAATTGGAAACTAAATAATCTCATACTAAAGAATGATTGGGTGAAACAGCAAATCATAGACATAATTAATAACTTCACCCAAGAAAACGATAATAATGAGACATCATACCAAAATGTATGGGATGCAGCCAAAGCGGTAATAAGGGGAAATTTCATATCTCTAGAGGCCCATTTGTATAAAATAGAGAAAGAGAAGGTCAATGAATTGGGTTTGCAATTAAAAATGCTAGAAAAGGAACAAATTAAAAATCCCCAGTCAAACACTAAACTTGAAATTCTAAAAATAAAAGGTGAGATCAATAAAATTGAAAGTAAAAAACTATTGAATTGATTAATAAAACTAAGAGTTGGTTCTATGAATACACCAACAAAATAGACAAACCCTTAGTAAATCTGATTACAAAAAGGAAAGAGGAAAATCAAATTGTTAGTCTTAAAAATGAAAAGGGAGAACTCACCACTAATGAAGAGGAAATTAGAGCAATAATTAGGAGTTACTTTGCCCAACTTTACGCCAATAAATTCGACAACTTAAATGAAATAGAAAAATACCTCCAAAAATATAGCTTGCCCAAACTAACAGAGGAAGAAGTAAATATCCTAAGCAGTCCCATCTCAGAAAAAGAAATAGAACAAACTATCAATCAACTCCCTAAGAAAAAATCCCCAGGACAAGATGGATTTACAAGTGAATTCTACCAAACATTTAAAGAACAATTAACTCCAATGTTATATAAACTATTTGAAAAAATAGGGATTGAAGGAGTCCTACCAAACTCCTTTTATGACACAGACATGGTACTAATACCTAAACCAGGTAGGCTGAAAACAGAGAAAGAAAATTATAGACCAATCTCCCTAATGAATATTGATGTTAAAATCTTAAATAAAATATTAGCAAAAAGATTACAGAAAATCGTCACCAGGATAATACACTATGACCAAGTAGGATTTATACCAGGAATGCAGGGCTGGTTCAATATTAGGAAAACTATTAGCATAATTGACTATATCAATAACCAAACAAACAAAAACCATATGATCATCTCAATAGATGCAGAAAAAGCATTTGATAAAATCCAACATCCATTCCTAATAAAAACACTTGAGAGCATAGGAATCAATGGACTTTTCCTTAAAATAGACAGGAGCATATATTTAAAACCATCAGTAAGCATCATATGCAATGGGGAAAAACTGGAACCTTTCCCAGTAAGATCTGGAGTGAAGCAAGGTTGCCCACTATCACCATTATTATTTAATATCGTATTAGAAACACTAGCCTCGGCAATAAGAGTCGAGAAAGATATTAAAGGAATTAGAGTAGGCAATGAGGAAACCAAACTATCACTCTTTGCAGATGATATGATGGTATACCTAGAGAACCCCAGAGATTCTACTAAAAAGCTATTGGAAATAATTCATAATTTTAGCAAAGTAGCTGGCTACAAAATAAATCCCCATAAATCCTCAGCATTTTTATACATCACCAACAAAACCCAACAGCAAGAGACACAAAGAGAAATTCCATTCAGAATAACTGTTGATACCATAAAATATTTGGGAATCTATATACCAAAGTAAAGTCAGTAATTATATGAGCAAAATTATAAAAAAGTCTCCACACAAATAAAGTCAGACTTAAATAATTGGAAAAATATTAAGTGCTCTTGGATCGGCCGAGCGAACATAATAAAGATGACAATACTCCCTAAACTAATCTATTTATTTAGTGCTATACCAATCAGACTTCCAAGAAAATATTTTATTGATCTAGAAAAAATAACAACAAAATTCATATGGAACAATAAAAAGTCGAGAATCTCAAGGGAATTAATGAAAAAAAATCAAATGAAGGTGGCCTAGCTGTACCTGATCTAAAATTATATTATAAAGCAGCAGTCACCAAAACCATTTGGTATTGGCTAAGAAATACATTAGTGGATCAGTGGAAAAGGCTAGGTTCACAAGACAGAATAGTCAATTATAGCAATCTAGTGTTTGACAAACCCAAAGCCCTTAACTTCTGGGAAAAGAATTCATTATTTGATAAAAACTGCTGGGATAATTGGAAATTAGTATGGCAGAAATTAGGCATGGACCCACACTTAACACCATATACCAAGATAAGATCAAAATGAGTCTATGACTTAGGCATAAAGAACGAGATTATAAATAAATTAGAGGAACATAGAATAGTTTATCTCTCAGACTTGTGGAGGAGAAAGAAATTTGTGACCAAAGATGAACTAGAGACCATTACTGATCACAAAATAGAAAATTTTGATTACATCAAATTAAAAAGCCTTTGTACAAATAAAACTAATGCAAACAAGATTAGAAGGGAAGCAACAAACTGGGAAAACATTTTCACAGTTAAAGGTTCTGATAAAGGCCTCATTTCCAAAATATATAGAGAACTGACTCAAATTTATAAGAAATCAAGCCATTCTCCAATTGATAAATGGTCAAAGGATGTGAACAGACAATTTTCAGAGGATGAGATTGAAACTATTACCACTCATATGAAAGAGTGTTCCAAATCATTATTGATCAGAGAAATGCAATTTAAGACAACTCTGAGATACCACTACACACCTGTCAGATTGGCTAAGATGACAGGAAAAAATAATGATGAATGTTGGAGGGGATGCGGGAAAACTGGGACACTAATGCATTGTTGGTGGAGTTGTGAACGAATCCAACCATTCTGGAGAGCAATCTGGAATTATGCCCAAAAAATTATCAAATTGTGCATACCCTTTGATCCAGCAGTGTTTCTATTGGGCTTATATCCCAAAGAAATACTAAAGAAGGGAAAGGGACCTGTATGTGCCAAAATGTTTGTAGCAGCCCTGTTTGTAGTGGCTAGAAACTGGAAAATGAATGGATGCCCATCAATTGGAGAATGGCTGGGTAAATTGTGGTATATGAATGTTATGGAATATTATTGTTCTGTAAGAAATGACCAGCAGGATGAATACAGAGAGGACTGGCGAGACTTACATGAGCTGATGCTAAGTGAAATGAGCAGAACCAGGAGATCATTATACACTTCGACAACGATATTGTATGAGGACATATTTTGATGGAAGTGGATTTCTTTGACAAAGAGACCTGAGTTTCAATTGATAAATGACGGACAAAAGCAGCTACACCCAAAGAAAGAACACTGGGAAACGACTGTAAACTATCTGCATTTTTGTTTTTCTTCCCGGATTATTTATACCTTCTGAATCCAATTCTCCCTACGCAACAAGAGAACTGTTCAGTTCTGCAAACATATATTGTATCTAGGATATACTGCAACATATCCAACATATAAAGGACTGCTTGCCATCTAGGGGAGGGGGTGGAGGGAGGGAGGGGAAAAAAAAAATCGGAACAGAAATGAGTGTCAATTTAATGTAATTATTAAATAAAAAATTTAAAAAAAATCGGAACAGAAACGAGTGTCAATATAAAGTAATTATTAAATTTAAAAAAAAAAGAATAAAGGTGAGAACTCTTGAGTTTTAGGCCATCTTACCTCCCAAAGAATTTTTTTGCCTAAATTACTTTTCTGTTCAAAAACCTTTAATAGCTCTCTATCATAGAAATAAAAGACATTTCCAGTGATTTGGGATTTATCCAAAAATCTTGAGTCTTAGCTTCAAGTAGACTCTTAGGAAATACAGAATGCAATATTAAAGATGTGTTGGTTTGGCATAAGCTTTTGTTTAAGAAAAACAAACACAATGGAAGGCACAAGCAAACACAATAAAGTTTTCTTAACTTTACTTTGATCCTTTCTTTTATTCTCCAGATAGAAAAACTCAATAAAATATCTTTGGTAAATGATTCATTTTCAGTGGCTTATTTTCCCAATAGATGTTTTAAGTACCCATACAATTTTAAATTTTAAAAATTAAATATTTTATGTCAACAAAAGTGCACTAGAAACTTTTATAAACTTTAAAGGAAAAAACAAACAAAAAACATGATTTAACTATTTCTTAAGGAATCTATGTCACCATGAAGCATATTCTGCCACTATTTTGGTACTAACCTTGTTGAAAATTATGTTCCTTATTTATAAAATTTCAAGCTTGGTCTGAGAGCAGAATTGGCAAACATAGAGTGGCAACACTCTCGGCAGCTGAATCAAATTAAAATGCTACTGGGACATATTTAACAACATAAATAATAATGCAATAGAACATCAATATTGTTAATATGTGGCTCTTTTAGTCAATATGAAGTTGACAGAGATTCTAATGTATGGTTTAGTGACTATTGTTTCTCTTTGTGTTTGACACCATTGAAAGCAACCTCAAAATCCCTTCAAGGTACCACAACATTCTTATAATCAGATGCTATTTGATGAATGATTTTGCTAACTTAATTTATATTTTCTCCTCAGGCTTATGAATGCCTTACCCTGTATTTTATTTAACTTAATTTATTATTCAAATTCTAACTTTACCTTCAAAACTTTTCTTAAAATAACCAATAAAATTCTGCTAAAATAGTGAAAAATCCAAAGTAAGAAAATGTTCTTATTGGTTCTTGGTCATGTTCTCTACAGTCAAGGTTGCCAATTTAATGAGCTATATGATATTTTGTAACTCTACTATTCTTCACAAATATTTTGTTATTTTCAAAATTTTAGAAAAAGGGACCAAATGTGGGGAAAATATCATATTTGATATTATTGATTCTATTTGAAATTTTGAAAATTGTAAGAATAGAAACCCTATAAAAGTTATCACAATTAAGATTAGAATATAGAGTCCTTTGAAAATAATTTATAATAGCTTAAGAGTTCATTTAAGCTAGCTTCTCATCTAGGGAAGATCTTAGCTTATTGTCTTAAATAACATTAGACATATGACTGTCTGTAGTTTGTATATGTAGATTCCAATAATAATACCTCTTCCACCATAAGATTCTTGAATGTAGGAAGCAGATGTCATTCATGTGTTTAGCAATTTACATCTACTTTGTTCAACAATAGCAAAATTTCTTTAAATGAATAATGATGTTTGTATTTCTTTTTTAATTTTTTGTTTTGTTTTGCCTTTCTTTGCATTGCTAGTGCTTAGCATCATGTGTGTCATATACAAAGAGCACTAAAAATAAGAGCAAAGACTGCTCCCAAATTGCAATAGGTTTACAAGTGTGAAATATTATTAAAGATTTAGCAATTTGGATTATGGATTGACCAAGGGCTATTGACCAAAGAATAAGAGTTTTTATTGCCCTACTGACCAAAGAATAAGAGTTTTATTGCTCTGGGAGAATTAATGTGGAAGCTGTGTATTTGACCACATGTACTGCAAAAGAAGAGACTTTAAATGAAAACAGTAAAAAGCAGATGGAAAAGTATAGGGGGGAAAGCACAGGAAAGAAGATCTTGGACAGGCTTTAGTTTCTTTATATGTAATGGGATTGAAATATACCCTTTCCAAACCCTAACTGTATTTTTCACTAGCTATTCCACAACATGAAATGCTCTCCTTCCACACCTTCACCTCCCATTTTTCTAGCCTGCTTTAGGAATCAACTCAACCTCTATTTTCTGCAAGGCCTCTCTTCCAGTGCTAGTGCCTTTCTTCTGTAATAGCTTTCTGATATCTCTGATGATTCATTTTAGGTTGTGTGCCAAAGGAAATCACTCCTAACTTTAAAATATTCTTTTTCATCTCTATAATGGGATCATATTAGAATATTTCCTTTTCATTCCCTGATCATGAAGGTATTTTCTATATTTATTTCCTCCTAGTATTCTGAGTCAGTTAATCTCTATAGCTACTTACAAACTAAAATAAATGAAAAGGTTCTCACAATAAGATGTTACTTGGTGAATGATTTTACTAACTTAATTTGAATCTAGCATTCCTCAGACTTATGGCTGGTTACTTTGTCTCTTAACGCAATTATTTTAGTGTTCAAACTCTAACTTTAATCTCAATGCTTTCCTAAAAATGACCAATAAAATTCTGCTGAAACAGTGAAAAATCCAAAGTAAGAGGATGATAAATGATTTAAATATTCTTTCAAAGCTATATGAACAAATTCCAGGCCAACTTTAGGAATCTTGATAAAAGCACTGTCAAGCAGGTACAGACTATTTTCTTTGATTGTTTTTTTGTCATGACCTGAATACCTTTTGAGTCCTAACCTCTCTTGAACACCTTAAGCTTCCAGTAGCTACTTCCTCTCCTCTTGAATTTCTAACTCCTAACTTCCCTGATCTTCCCCATCTGGCAACCAGACCATCTAAGCTAATATGCTCAAAACCTCCTTCTTGTTAATAATATACCATTTTCTTCAATCTCAAGTGCCCTTTATAACATTCATCAGCTTCATCAACACCTTCCATTCAGGGCAAGATATGAAGGCAGATAGATGACAAAGCAATGAATAGCTAATATAGTCAACTAATAAAAGTGGCAGCCACCTTTTAAAATATTTATTTATTTATATTCTGAATCCAGACATTATGTAAAATGAACATTTCCATTTCACTGTATAACAGAAAATGAGTTTTGTGCAACAAACTATGAATCTATTATATATTGCTTACTTTTAAAATATATATAATAAAATTTAAAAGTAATTTTAAGAGTTCTCCTGCTTGACTGAGACCTCTGTCCATTTGGGAAATGGCTGAACAATATGATTATGAAGGGAAACTACTGTGCAATAAGAAATAATGAGTTCAATAATCTTAAAAAAACATGGAAAGATTTGCATGAAATATTGTAGAGTGAAAAGAGCAGAACCAAAAAAAAAAAATACCAAATCATTGCATACATATAACAGCAATATCACTTTAAAACCAACTTTATATGAAAAAATTATTTTGACTATTATAAAGACCCAAATTAACTATAAGAAGAATTAACTATATGAAGAATGATACTATTTGCTTCCAGAAAAAAAGTGCATGTAATAATTTTACACACACACACACACACACACACACACACACACACACACCTCTAAAGTGGAGGAGAGTAAAGAAGAAAAATTTTACATCATAATTTTGTTGTATATTTGAAAGTAATAGAAAGTTGTGCATAGTAGATTTGTAATTTCATGTTCAATGACCTCTTTTTTTGTACAATGTAATGGCAAGTCTTGTTTTATTCCATACATTTTAATATATTTAATAAAATAAATTTGAAATGAGGGAAAAGGAACTTTTCTCTTTTGTGCATTAAAAATGTGTCAATGACCCTATTTTAAATTTTTTTCTTTTTCTTTCTTTCTTTTCTGGCTAGCTCCATCTCTAGCTCTACCATCCTCAGACCTACCCTCAGAATGAAAGAGAAGAAAAACAAAATGCTTGTAATATTCATGGAAACATTTCCCTATTGACCTTGTTTTGAAATGTGTATCTTAATCTGTATTTTGTGTTCAACACTTTTTTAATACCCACTTGAGTCCTGGTTAAAAAATATTATTTTGGAGTAAATCACTTGCTACACTGATTGTGACTAGATCCTTTCTAAACCATACATACTGATTTAATCTGTGAAACCGAATACATTCTATCTATAACATCTTTCATTATTTAATTTCTTTGCCAGTCTCCTAGTTCAGGTCATTCTCTGAACCTGAATTCCTGTAGTAATTTCTGTATTGATATTTCCTCCCTATGATTCCTCTCAATAAAAATGCTTCCTTTATATAGCTGCTCTTCACCCCCTCCAAATAATTAAATTAAAAATCTTCCTGATGAATTAGTCTGACTTTGTCACTCATTGTTTAATAACAAAGCATAACTTAGCAAAACAAAACTAAACACAACCTTTTAGTAATGTATTTTCTTTAGAAGATGTGCAAATGTTTCAGACTAGTATTTAAAGCCCTCTACAATCTGACACCAATCTTTCTTAGTCCTAATTTCTAATACATGTAATACATTCCAAAGTCCATTCACAGTAAGATTAATCACCGCTCCCAGACTTTACTCTGAATACTCATGCCTCCATGCAGAAACATACTTTGTCCTCATCTATTTCTTCCTGTTGAAATTCTTTCTCTTTCTCCAAAGCCCACCAGATACTCCCTCCACAACAAAACAAAACACCCCTTTCCTACCCTATAACAACTGAACCAGACTTCTCATTCAAAGTTTCTTAGCCCTTTTGTTTGCTCATTAGTTTAATATTGACTCACTTCTGTTTGTGAAAACTTTATATTCTTTCTGTTGATTAGATTATAAGCTTCTTGATGACAGAGATGGGATTTTAAAATTTGATCCTTCCCTGGACAAATGACTCAACCAGTTTTCTGTTGGATTCTATTGGAATATGTTGTAATACAGGAGCTGATGGGATACATGGGAGCCATCTAACAGTGGCTACTGGAGATCCAACCCAGACCTACAGAATGGATCTCTTTTTGTGAGAGGATGATACAAGGAGACTGAGAAGCAAGTGCTGTTCTCTGACCTCTCTGACTGAGAGGTTGTTGTGTTGTCTGACTTCTCTCCTCTTCCCTCTACCTCCAATTTATCTCATTGCCAGTCCGCAACACCTGTGTCAGCAAAGGCTACCCTGCAACTCCTTCAGATGTTATGGTCCACAGCTGTGGAGGCTCTTGGAGAATTGAACTGTCCACTTAACAGTTTTTCTTTCTGCTAAATGAGGATAATAATCCTTACTTCAAATAGTTGCTGTGAGAATCACATGAGATAAAATATGTTTTGCTTTGCAAACCTTTAAGACTATATAAATGTTATCATCATCTTCTTCATTATTTATCATCATCATTAAATATGTAAGAATAGTAGCAATAAAGAACATGGAATTGTCTTCCCAGTGTAATGAGAGAGATTTTCAGTCTTAACTATTAAAAAAAGATAAAGAAAGATTAATAATTCCTCCTACTGCCTCCTACTTCCCCACTATTCCAGGTCAAAAAGGGCAAATAAATTATTTTAAGATGATCAAGCAAGAGTAATTATTTAATGTTTGACAGAATGCAGGACTTGCTACTTTCTGTCTCTTATTCAACTATTTGACCTCAGAGAACACAAGCTATCATTTCTTTCACTACCATTTCTTTCTTTAGTAAACATAGTTTCTGCTGTCAGTAAACTGGCACAAGCCAAGAAGACAACCAACTAGACATTCTCTCAGAAAGATGTACACCATCAGGTAAGAAGGACTTTTGCCATAACATGATTTGTTCTTACTGTATTTGAAGAAAACAAGACTGTATAAAAGAGAGGTTGCACCTGGCTGAAATTATAGTATCCATGAGCACACTATAATTTCTAGGACACACATTCCCCAATTTAACTTACTGTATAGACACAGTTGTACTTGTGAGGTGACCTGCAAAATCAAGCAGCTTAATGGAATTTCCCCTTCATTTCATTTTTTCCTCTTTAAACTTAAATAATGAATACATTATTGGCAGTGCCAAAATGTTACAGAGACTTAGGCATCTGTTTGAAACAGAAAAGAAAACTGTGACTTTGGAAATGATGTAACTTATTCATCTGTCAGTCAGTTGATATTTCTTAAGCCCTTAGTGCAGTAAGTTCTGAAATAAATTATAACAAATGTAGAAAGTATGGCATCTGTCCTCAGGAAGTTTTCAATAGGCAAATGACAGTGTTTACTATAGAAGGTTAATAATAACTATGCCTTCCCCCCTACTGTTTTCCCATTTGCACATAAAACCTACATCTAATAATGTGTCTAAACTTGAAAAGATGCACAAATGTTTTGAAAGCCTTCTAGGTCATGAATGCTGTAAACATTCATTTATGCAATAATATGTGATTATAAAATAATTAGGCTCCTTCCTTCCACAAGCCACACAAGAAAATCAGTTTAATTACTTGATAGCCAAACCTCATAAGCTACATCAGTACCACATGCCAGGAAAGTTAATATGGGATGCCAGGCATCTAAAATCCAACCCAACCTTGCTGGGCAAAACTCTTAAATTAGCCACAATGTAGAAAACCTTTCAAGAAAGGTACTGACAATTTCCCTTGACCTGTTTCTTTTCTGAAGTTGAGAGTGCAGATTTGGCTCCTGGCTAGAATTAATAATTATTTATATATTTTTATGACAGTTGAATGAGCTTTCAAAAAAAAGATCCATCTGTTTTGCCTGTTCTCTTAAACAATATGGGGAAAAGTTAGTTTTGATCACTGATAAGAGGCACCATGATCCTTAACCCATGATGAAATCTACTTTTACTTTCCATCTTCTTTTCCTAATAGCTGAATCTTGCAAACATAGATAATTTCATTACCTATGATTAATACTTATAAAAATTTTCACATAAAGTAATTCAAGTCCTTTCCTTCCAATACAACAGCTCCATTAAGTAGGAGTCTTTGGTATTAGGAACTTTTTGTGGTTCAATCAGTCGATAGTGTTAAAATCTGCTTTCTGGACTATATCAAGCCAATATTATCCATAGAGTTTTCTTGGCAAATATATTGGAGTATTTTGTCATTTCCTTCTCCAGCAGATTAAAGCAAATAGTGACTTGCCCATAGTCACATAGCTAACAAGTATCTCAAATCGGATGTGAACTCAGGATTTCCTGAGTCCAGACCCATCATCTATTTGCTGAATCATCTATATGCATTTCTACACAAACTCTTTAAAAAGTTCCACTGTTAAAGACAGATCCTCTTTAATATATGCCTGTATAGTCTGTAGGTCCCCATGATTTTTCTATATCACAATTATAGAAGTTCTTTCATGTACTGGAGACTCATTTTTATATCCTGTATATTCATTAAATATAATGCAAATATCAGTTTCAAAACATATTCTTGTTTTGAGGGAAAACTTGCAAAGTACTTTAATTACTATTCAACACTAAATGATTTCTACTTTGAACCTTCATTCCATCCTCTGCCTTTCAGAGTCATACATTAAAACAAGAAGATTCAAAAGTGACAATTAATAATATTGATGAAAATTACATATTCAGTCATCTCCCAAGTGCCTGGAGATTTTTTTTTGCCACTTGGAGATTTTTCAAATGAAGAATGAACCCTATTGTGAGACCATACACAGTTGCAAGCAGCTAGTGTGTTGCTGAAACTTATTCCCCACTCATCATCATTTCTTATCAATCATTTGCTTGCTTACTCCAAATGATGCCTTTTTTGATCTTTCATTCCATCCTCTACCTTTCAGAGTCATAAAACAAAACAAAAAGATTTAAAAGTGTCAATTAATAACACTTATAAACATTTTACTTATATAGCACAGGCAGTGGATACATCAGTCACCTCTTAAATGCCTGCTATATATATATATATATATATATATATATATATATATATATTATATATATATATATTTGCTATTTGGAGGGCTTTCCAATGAAGAACGAACCATATTGTGAAACCATACACAATGGCAAGCAGCTAAGTGTGTTGCTGAGACTTACTCCCCACTCACCATCATTTCCTATCAATCATTTGCTTGCTACCAGCAGGAGCAATGGCAGGAGATGCAAAAAAGAGATGAATTGAGGCACGACTTTGTTCTACTTGCCAAAAAAGGGGAGCAGATATGCCATATTAAGGTAATTTGGCTTCCTATATTTTGCTTAGTCCCAGAAGGAAAGATAAAAATGTTTTGGTTTTTTTTTTCTTTCTGAGTTAATGCCTATTCACTCTCTAGACATTTAAGGTATTGCATTAACATCATTCTCATTTATATAGATAACCAAATTCTCCCACAATTCCTTTGACAGAGAAGACATCCAGATCTTTTTCATTGTTATTAATACTAGAAAAAAATCTTTAAATAAATGCACAGACTTTCCAAATATTTGAAGTCAAAGAAGAAGATTAAAAATGGCATAGCTGATTCTGTGACTTTATTCCCCCACTTTCTCACCTTCCCCTTCTCTCCTCTGAAAAGAGGGAATTGTGAGCACAAAGCATAGTCTTCTTGTACAAATACAAATAATTACCTTGTTAATATAATCACTCTACTTGTCATCTTCTTATTAGTATGAGATTACAGAAGAATGAAGTCTGAGGTGGAATCAGATTCCATGTCAACACATCAGAGTGTTCAAGATATTTTCTAGTATAAAATGTAATAAGGCAGCATCTGTGTAAAACCTCCCTTTTTTTGCATAATTCAACAAAATTCAACACATATTTATTAATGTCTACTATATTCAACACAATTGCACATACCTCTTATATAAATATTTCCTTGTCTACTTTGCTTTGTCTTTCTTTACTCACCCCCAGAAACCTGTATTTATATTTGAACATGAGTAGATGTAGTAGTAGTAGACCATATAGTATGTTATACTAGAAAAAGAATAGGTCTGAGAGTCAAAAACAACTGGGTTGAAGTCTTAGTACTGTCCCTCTGTGTTAATCAGCTGACATTGTGAGCCTCAGTGTCATCTATAAAATGGGAATGACAACATATTTACTATGTACTTTACAAGGCTTTGGGAAGAAAGCTTTTTGGTAACTTTAAAGTTCCATGTAGAAGAAAGTTACTATTATTTCCAGTTACTTCCATTAAAGTGTCTCTATGATTAAGGAGTCTCTGTTAAGAACTATTTAATTATAATACAAATAGGGACACTGGGAGCAGACTGGAAAGAACTAGAGAGAGAAGAGGATTCCCAACTTTATCATTTATTATCACTGTGACCTTAGATAAGTCACTTAAGCATGTAAAGATTCAGGTTTGAGAATTTTTCTCCCATATGTATAATTAAAATGATAATGATCAGACTTTTACTATGATAAAGATCAAATGAGACACTGCATATAAGACATATGCTAGCAATTTTTCATCACTGGATCTACAAATCCCCTATTCTCTAACTTCATGTCTTTATTTTCCTATAGAGAAATCACATTTCTTAAATAATAATAAAGGAAAAATGCTATTTGTTCTCATGTAACTTAAGGAGAATTTTGGTTCTTCAGTGGTAAACATTCCTATAGATGACTTCAAATCTCAAGAGGCACAAGAATTTGAAAGGAAAGACACTTCAAAAACTTAAGAAGAGATATGTTTGTATGAAATTCATAAATAATGCAAGCTAAACTGTAGTTGGGTATTTATTTTTTATTCTTAAATGAAGCAATCATGAAATATATCTATTACATCATCATAATTACATTATCGAGCATTTATATTAGTGCTTTAAGGTTTGCAAATAGCATTTTCACTTTATCCTAAAATAAAACAAATAAAAAAATTGAAGTATGGTTGGAATTAATATTCCATTTTACATATGAGAAAACCATGAAAGAAAGAGATTAAATAACTCACCAAGTATCTCATAGTTACTAAGAATCTGAGACTTAATTTGAATTCAGTTTTTTCTGAATTCTGCACCCACATTCCACTGTCACCTAGCTGCCATTATCAAATCCTAACAATCCTTCCTCTGAGATTTGGACCTAGCCTGTGAAAATTCAAAACTATAATCACTGTATACCTAGCAAAATATTAGTAGAAAAGCTTGTCTCCAATTCTTCTTATACAAAGTTTTTTTTTTTCCTATAGAAATAATAGTAACTGTTTCAAATACAATTTCTTTCTTTAAAAATTTACTGGAATTTTCAATTGCATTCAATATAAAATTTTAAATCCTTATCATGGATTTTAAGATTTTTTTCCAGTTGCCTTTCTATGTCTATTATTATTATGTCAAACTCTCCATTTTAGTTATACAAAATTCTAGAATGTCCCTAATCTTACAAATATATACATACATATTTACACATACATACATATACTAACTATATGCATATATATACATACATATATGTATATGTATATAGGCTATTCTTACCTATAAAACTCTCATCTAAACCACATCCATGTCCTACTTTTAAAACCATGCTAACATAATATTTTAAAGTAAAAGTTTCTCTCTTCTAGGGTAATCACATTCATTTCTTTAGCCCATCATAATTATTATATTTCAATCTTTTAACAAATTTAAAGGTGACAAATCACTTCCATAAACTAGCTCTGAAATGCTATATGTCTTTAACATCTTTCTGCGATTAACCTGCCTGCATTCAGTCACTCCATTCCAAATTCATTCCATAATGTCCTCATCATTTAGATAATAAAAGCTGACATTAATATATAGCCCCTGGCACATAGTAGATTTTTAATAAATGTTTGTGATTGAATTCTTTTTAGTGTTTATATATAGCAGTCGACAAATAATACATTATATGATTCCTACAACAACACTTTAAGGCAGATGCTAATTTTATTGCAAAAGGCTTTAAGACTTGCAGGATGATCTGGTTCCTGTGGATCCATACACTTCAAACTTAGCATCATATATTTATTTCATATGGCTGTATTTTATCAAATTTATCTGTTTCCTTTGAAAATGCTCATATATTTTCTATATAATTTAATCCAATAATCAACACTACCTACCACTCCCTTGGAATGAATATATTTTCTTTTTTTTTTTTCTACCAATATAAATGTACTACTTACTCAATACTCCCTAAACAGTAGATATCCAGTTAAATGTTGGCCTACTATACTATTTCATCTTGAAAAGGGATTTTTGTTTTCTAAGATTCAAAGCAAAAAAAGCAGAATTCTAGATACAGTAAATGGGCAAAACATCCAAAAGCAAAGATTGACAGTTCTAATAACAACCAGCAGGCCCTATTTCAACCATATTGGTACACAGAATTGTTTCTGTATCTTACAAAAATGCACATATTGCATGAGCATTTATTCAGAATTGGTATCCTGTCAGCTCTTACCATATGTTTTCTCTTTCCTTGCTGAAAGTGAATCTTCATGTCAAAGAGCAGCAGCTGCTCTTAATTATGACATCTACTTTTAACCTTATGGTACACAGTCATTGACCACCACAATTCAGACTCCAGGCACACATTATAATCAAAGTCTTTTTAGTATTCTAAGTGAATCTAATTTCTTTTTTTTTTTCTTTAAACTATCATAAAGAGAGGCAGTGTTGTATAGTGGATATTGGCCTAGCTTCCTAGCCAAGAAGAGCTCATTTCTAGGCCTGCTTCCAAAATTTGGATAAGTCACTCAACCTTCTGATGCTTTAAATACTTCTAGAAAACTATATATTGTAAAGAAGATGCCAATGTGCACTGGCAAAGAGAGTTTCCTCTTTGAGAATGTTTTATACCTAAGAAATCAAAAATTTACTCCTTATCCCCTAAATTACATTTAGTCTATAGCTGATGATGCAAAAGTTATTAGTAAAATACAAGAGGCAGCTTATATTTGCATTTTCTATGATGCTGTTCAAACCACATCAACACAATTAAAATTGTGCATCTAGAATTTGCTTCCAGAGCAGTCATATAAGAAGATGATTGGATAGATGATGACTTAATGGGTTATACAGTTACAGAATCCATTACTTCAATGTCACACAAGTTAGTCCCTCAAGCTGGGGTTCAATTAAAGATAATAAGGTGTTTGCCAAAATTATGTTGTTATTAGCATATTTTAAGATGAGGAGCTTCAATAGTAGCTATATATAGGTCGCTTGTCTATTCAAACGCTTCTTTCAAGATATCTCTTACTTTAAAAGCATTTTCATCAAGTATTATCAAAACTTATCACAATTTTTCTCTATTAAGATCTAGTTCCAGCTGTCAGATCTGTAATATAAAACCTTATTAACCTCTATAAATTATTCTCTGAAACTAATAAAGCATTGTCAAGATCCTAAAGTCAGACACAAATGGCAGAGAATTCACTGAGGATTTAGAAGGTTAGGAGGAGGAAGTTAACAACATGTTCAATGTTCTATACCAACAATATGATTTTTAAGTTGACACAGATTGTATGAATGTCACTAAGAGATGATCTCCTCCTTAAAGGCCCCATTTAGTTTATTTGGTTTGACAATCATTTTGTTTATTTTTTTCCTTGACCTAAGAAAAGATGACAACAAATTCAAACTATTAAATTTTCAAAAAAAGCTAAGGAAATATCAGTGATGTGACGCATTTCTCGAGAGTTTTCAGTACATGCAGTACTTTTGGTGATAAAAGAATAGATATGAGGGAAAATATGACTATTATGAGAATAAAATAAGTGTGAACATTTAAGGACACATTTTCTTTACTATTTTGCAAAATTTACACATGCATATGTATGCATTCTTCACAAATATATAATTCAGCATTTCCTGCAGACAGTAAATCTAAAGCACTACAAATTGTCTGAACCATGATTTAAGCTATAAAAAGGAAGTATAATTTCTCATCTTCTTGCAAATATCTATTTGAATTGGCTGAATTACCATAATGAATTTAAGAGATATTTGGCTAGGTAATATATATATATATCACTAATAGGCAACAAGGTTTCATCAAGAAAAGATCATGCCAGAACAACCTTGGTTATGTTTTTTTTTTTTTTTTTTTAACTAGGCTGACAGAGCATAAGAATGCCACCAATATAATATGCCTGCAATGGCATGAAAAAGGGTATAGTCTCTCACATCCTTCTTATAGCCATATGGAGAAAATTGACCAAGTGAGAAAAATAGAGTTTAGTAAAACTTGGCCCTGGTAAAATGGATGCAAAAAGTAGTTATTACTGGATCAGTATCATTCCAGAGGGGTGTTTCTAATGAAGTGTCCCAGGGATCTGTCCTTGATCTATATCATTCAATACTTTTTTTTTTTTTAAATCAGTGATTTAAAGAATGGCCCAGATGGTGTTATAAATCAGGAAATTCAGGAGAGTCTGGGATGAAAGGTAGGGCAGTTCAAAGGCTATGCCAGTATTCAGCTATTGTTGTTCAGTTGATTTGGGGCCTCAAAAGGGTTCTGGCCCACAATATTTCTTGACAAAGATACTGGAGAGATCTGACATTTCCTTCTCCAGCTCATTTTATAGATTAACAAACTGAGGCAAATAGGGTTAAGTTGCTCAAGGTCAACAGCTAATGTGCTGTCTCACTGTTTCTGTATGCAGCCACCCATGATTTTGCTAACAATTATTTAAAATTTGTTTACACTAGTTTTTATGCTGATGATAAATTATGGGAGAAACTAGGCCCAAGATATGTGGAAGAATGTTTAGCATGTGGGTTGTTGATAGCAAAGCTTGCTCTGATATTCACTTAAATGAGCCAATGTATTTAAAAGAAGCAGAGTATATTTATGAGAATCAGTATACATGTGAGAGCACGGGGAGTAACATTTACCCTCTGCTTCAATATCTCCAGAGGTGGAATACTAACTTTCATTTTGAGGTTTCCCATTTCATTTTTTGATAGCAATATTTATTAGGAAGATTTTCTTCTATATTTTGTAAAGAAACCTGTCTTTTCTTGGAATACATAATCATTGTCCTCAATTTTGTCCTCAGGGTCAAACTCTAATTATGCTTCTTTGTGACAATATTTGAAGGCTATGATCATATGCCCTCCCCACCCTTCTCCCTATGTCTTCTATTCTTTAGACCAAACTACTCCCTACATCCTTTAAGTAATTATTACAAAGCTATAATTTCCCTCAACAAATTAGTTATTTGACATTAGACATGACAATCATTCTTCTATAATATGATACTCATAAGTGAACATAGTTATCAGAAGAGAAAAGAAAAGGTCAATTAAAGAACAAAATTCTATTGAATGCATTAAAATCCCCAGGAAAAAGAACATCCAAATTAGAGTATTATACCTCCTATGATTTGAACATCCTAAAACCACCTAGTAGCCTGATGGGAAAAAAAAAATTACCTTGCCTTCTGAAAAGGTTAACAGTCAACTTATCTGGAGATATTTGAGGGCTGGACCTCTAAAATTGTTTAATTATGAGCTATATCCAATGGTAAAAAATAAGCTTTTTATTTACATAAGCTCTTTATTAGAAGTTATAACTTAAATAATTATAAAATAATATATGTTGCTGCTGGTATAAATAATAAAATAAATAATAAAAGTAGCCTTCATATAATTTTCTAAATTATATATGTAATTTATATACATATATGTATAAATATATGTAAATATATACACTCTTTAAAGTTTTCAAATTAATGTATTTATATGAAGGTTAAATAACTTGTTTAATTGTGACCAACTCTTCCTGATCCTACATAGGGTCTTCTTGGCAAAAATATTGCAGTGGTTTTCCATTTCCTTCTCCAAAGAGATTAAGGCAAAACAGAAATTTAATGTTTTACCTAGATTCACATAACCAGTAAAGGTTTAAAAACAAATCTGAACTCATGCCTTTTTTATTCTAGGTTCAGTGTTTTATCCACTAAGCCATCTAGCTGACCTGAATTGTTAACATGCTGTATGTGTTTGTGTGTATATATATTGTATATACTCACACAACACTATACAGAATACCTACATATGCACATATATAACTATATAAATACATAAATATTTGTGGAATCGACATGTATATCTATGTGTGTGTATGTATGTATTTGCAATTTAGTTATTTGGTCTTGTTTGACTCCTTGTGACTCCATGGCCCATACTGTCTATGAGTTGCTTTTTGTTTTGTTTTGTTTGTTCTACTTTTGGTAAAGATATTAGAGTGGTTTGCCATTTCTTTCTTCAATGGATTAAGTATGTGAAGTCATATTTGAACTCATATCTTCCCAATTCTAGATACAGCATTCTGTCTACTGAGCCCTAAAGCTGTCCCATGAAAATGATTTTATCCAGGTTTAAAAAAAAAAAATGTCAGAAGTGGCTTTTAAATCTAGGTATTCACATCTAAGACCAGAACTCTTAACAGAATGCTTCTTATATAAACCTTTCAAAACTACCAATTTTAACTTTATCCCTATGAATTAATGTTTCCATTATTTATAGAACTGTTCTTGAATTAGGTTTTTAAGCTAGGATTCATTACTGATAAAATTTTACTTGTTCTTATTTGTTTTGAGGTTTTTTGTCATAGTGAGTTATGAGTTGTCTGTAGTCCCTAAATTTAACCACAATTATATCTCTTTTAAATACATTAGCAATTAAATGGTCTCTGTCTGCTCTAAATAATCTGATTTCTAGGACATATAGAACAAAGAACTAGAGTAGTTTTCAAATAACTTAAGAATGGAAATGTACAGTCTAAATTAGAACTACTATTCGTTTTCTCACAAAGTCTCAAATGAAGGTTTAAATCTACTGGAATGTATAAGAATTGCTTGTTCCTTTTTATTCCCTTAATACAGGTTTAACCTATCTCTAACCTAAATTCTATTGTCCATTTTTCAGACAATGATAAAGCTCAAATAAGGGGATTATTTTTGAGATATAGACAAAGTATTATGCAAAAGAATCTAAAGAAAACAAAACACCATAAGATAGAAGAGTATAGAGACCTTTTGGAATATTTTTCAAATTCTATTTTTGCGATAAAATACATATTATTCCTATACCTCTAATGCTTCTTTTCCAAATCAACCAAAGTAAATAAAATATAAATAGGAAGGGACTAATAATTTTAAAATTTTACTCTAGAATTCAAGCTTTCCATCAATGAAAAATATAGTGAAGCAAACCCATACCAAGAAATGAACAAAATTCAGCATTTTCTAAATCTATGTGTGTGAACTAACAGAAAACATACCAATACATTGATAGTCTTGATGAAAAACTTTAAGTAATAACAGATCACTTATATTATCTGTAACATTTTGTTATCACTTCACAACTTAATTTTATAGTTTTAACTTTTAAGGGAGGAAAAAACCCCGCCAATTTGGGCATTCTACATCATGTGCCCTGTTTAATTGAAAAATCTTGCCTCCAAAGGGATCATGGTGAAAAATGCCTTTTTTCTTTGATCAGGAAAGCAGTGCATTACAAGTTCATAGTGAAACATACATTATTAGAAATAGCCAATCAGCCAATCTTTGTTACAAGGGATGGTTCTTAGTGGGCTCAGGGGAGGGAGTTGTTGAGAAGTGACATCTATGTAAATACACACACACACACACACACACACACACACACACATACATATACATCCAAATATGTATGTATATATGCATTTATATTTGTATTAATATATACATATATAAAAAAATTTGCTTAAAAATCAGTTCCACAATTCCTCATTCAATGAAGCAGAGTATAATACATTAAAAATCACTAAAGCTGATAATTCAAACAATTTAAAGAAAATACTTTAAATTAAGATTTTGTGCTTTTCTTTCCAATCTTCAATTTCTCCTGATGATCTCCAATTCTAGTCTGATTGAGAATCACATTTCTAACTCAATCATTTTATCTTAAATTAGATTCCAATGCTTTTCAGTATTCTTTGTATTACCTTCTTAAATGTTAAATTAGTTTGATATCAAAATGTCCCCGGATTATTTTTCTTGGTTACCAGTAATTTTGTGTTTTGCCAGCTTCTCTTTAGATCAGCTATGATGGGAAAATATCCAGATGGAAACAGAAAGATCCTATTCTTTTTTTCTGTTCCTTGCTCTTTTAACCTTATGTGCCACCTTATCACCTGGTTTAGCTACATAATCCCCTGAAGCCTGAATAGCCCCACACAGGGGTGGAGGCTTGTCTCCAGGTTTCCCAATCCACAGAGGCAATGTCATGGCTGACTGTTGCAATAGAGTCATCAACACTCCCCGGCGCATGGTTTTCCGTGGAGGTTCTGAATCATTGTATAATCCTGCAATTTTAGCCGCAATTCACCTTTCTTCCAGCAAAGTCTTGATCTCAGCAATCTTATCCAGAGCTCTGCGCAGTATATTGCATTCTGCTTCTGCATCTGCCTTGGCTGTGGTATAGAGACCTCGAAGCTTTGTCCGGTAATAAGGGGAGATTTTGTTTTCTGTTTGCATTCTCTCACGTGTCTTCTGGATATTGATCAGGTTATGTTCACTTCGGGAGCGTTCTTCCTGCGTTTGCTTAATCAGTTGATGGAGCTCTGTCAGTAGTTCAGCTATTCTGGAGTATGCTGACACCAATGCCATGGCTGTGGTAAATACTGTTTTCTCATGACGCTGAAATAAGGACTGCTCTAAGGGGCTTTCTAAACATCCGCTACTATCACTACAATTGCTCTCGGGAGAAATATCCGTCGAAATAAAGAAAAAAGAAATAGAAACTAGTAGAGAAATGGTTCTGTTCTGGATGTTATTACCAAAAATAGAAAACTCTCAGTACTGTTTTCATTTAGATGAATTAATAGACAATTTTCAACTTTCTTCTTTTTAAAGTAATCGTTAATATTGGTATATTTCCTCTGTTTACTATTTCCATTTTTTCTTATATGTATATTATTTGAACACAGTTGTTTGCATATTGTTTCCACTATTAAACTGTGAGTTCTGTCACAACAGAGATAGTTTTGGGGAGTTTTCATTTATTTTTCTTTCTTTGTACTCTCAGGGCTTAGCTTAATGTGCTGGCACATAATAGACACATAATAAGACTTGAGGACGGACTATTATTTTATAATGAAGCTACATATAATTTAATTTGAGCATAATCAAATATAGGTCTAAAAGCCTGTTGTTACTAGCAATAGTTTCAAATACAACTTGCTACTTTCTTTAAAAGTTTAGAAACAGATATTTTATTTATTTATATTTATATTATATTTATTTATAATTTTTATATTTATATAGGAGCATTTCTATTAAATAAGTTTAATTATATAGTGAACCACTATTCTATTTATAGTAAATATTTAAGATGTTGGTTGGCATTTTAATTATATTATTATAAGTATTGTAATGTTAAAAATCTATATATTCTTCTCTCTAAAATAGAGAGAAGCTAAAACCAGTTGAATTCCAGAAAGGTTGGATGGGTAGATGAGAAAAAAGAAGGAAGAAAATTATTCATTAGTGTATGTATTATATTCATCATTTGGTGGATATTCAAAGTGTTTATACACTTTTCAAGAATACACATTCTCAGCTATTCCTCAATAAATAAAATAAAATAATTGTGAGGAGCCACAGAAATCTTTAGTTATTAGTCAAAAAGACTAGTTTAAGTATAATAATAATAATAATAATAATCCAAGTCAGTCCTCAAATCTCTACTACACACTCTCTTACTGACATCAGAAATGAGAAAGCCTATGGATCACTGGCCTCTGGAAGGTCACCTGAAAACTATCCTATGATGAAAATCTTTCAAAACAAGCTAGAATATTTTGTTTTATTTTCCATTTTCTCTAATCATTTGATTGTGAAAAAGAATTTCTGATTTCTGATTGAATCTAAAACCAAAATCTGCCGACCAAGCCATGACCATACTCTGACTATCTGCTTTTAAATACATTCTTAGAAAAAAAAATATTTCCTTTTCCCCACCTCTCACCCCTGGATTTTTATTATGATTTTCTCTGACTGTATTTTTGTGGTTCTTTCCTTGGAATAACTTGCTATTTCTCCCACATCTAATTCTAAACCCATATCTTTTAACTACTCAAGGAACAAAGACTGTGAGGTTACATGACCACCTCAGTGCTCCATGGTGTTAGTGACTTTTCCCATTATAAACCAGAGTTTTTCCAAGGATTTAAAGCTTTATCATAAATATCTCTGAGCCAATTCTGAATAAGGAAAAACAAAGAACAATAATGCAGTAACATTCTCTCTCCTTCCAAACCTTCTAATCCTTTTACAAAGTTATATTTTGCTTGGACTTGGAGTTGAAGATCTTGGGTTCAAATTTTGCCTCCTTCTTAGCTGTGTGATCTTAGGCAAGCCTTCTAATATCTCCTCTTGCAACTTTATGTCAAGCTATCTCACTCACTTTATATTCATTTTCTTAAATCTCAAATGTGACCTAGTCACTTTCCTATTTATTGAACTCTAATGATATTCAATCACTACCAGGATAAATTTTATCATTTTATTATTAATTATTTTATATGGCATTTAAAGCCCCTCATGACCTGGCCTCAACTTATCTATCTACTCAGACTTATTGCACATAGACTAACATCCAGAAAAAAAAAATGTTCCTTTTTCTGTTCCTCACACTTAGGATTGCATATTAGATCTCTCTCCCTTCTACTTCCAGAAATAGATTGGATTTTCTCCTTACTATCATCTCAAAGAATGTGTTCTTTCCTTCATGACTGAGCTCAAAAGCCACCTTATACAAAAGACCTTTTTCTTATCTCCCAGCAACCACTCACTTTCATATATCTGTATATAAACATGTTGTCTTCTCCATTTACAATGTTAGTTCTTTGAGAACAAGAACTTTTTTTCTTGTATATATGTTCCCAGAAGCCAGCAGAATTCATGGCAAATGTTGTTGTTTAGACATATCTGATTTCTTTTGATCCCATTTGGAGTTTTCTTGGCAAAAAATTCTGCTCATTTTTACAGATGAGGTGCAACCAGGGCTTGCCTAGGGCCACATAGCTAGAATCTGAAGCCAAATTTAAACTCATGAAAGTCTTCTTGATTCAAAACCCAGTATGCTATCCATTATACCACCAAGCCCTCCACAGTAAGGGGTCTAAAAATAATTATTGATTTGTTGATATACTAAGCCAAAGATAGAGGGAGTACCTACAGCATGAGTGAGACACGAAAAATGTTTAAAATAAGTTTTAAGAAGAACAACAAAAGGTATTTCTGTTCTTCTAAATGTATAGTAGAACTTTTGGAAACTAAAAAAAATTAATATATATGATATCAAGAAATTTTAATATATATTTATGTAATCTCATATATTATACAATATATTGTTTTATATATGATTTAAATATTGTGCATAATATGTTACATATAATGTACATAGATGTCTCAAAAATCTTGGTATATTTTAAAATTTAACAAGTTTAATAAATTCAGAAGCATAAATGCTATGAACTTAGAAAAACATTATTTGAAAGTTTAATTATTTAAATGTATTATATGCTTACATAGTTTCATGGATTTTTAATAATAAATTTAAAAATTTTAATTATAACAAGAAAGATTGCTGTCATCATGTAGTGATAATTTCAGGATGAAACTTTCTCACATCAATAGATTAATAGAGAAGATCCTCTTTCTTGGCCATCTTAGGGATCCGATCTAGTTCCATTAGATTTTTTTCTTGTGGGGTCACTTTAAAATTATGGGTATTTATCAAAATTTTGTTAAGTACATGATATTAAGACTAAAATTGCAAATGTTTCCAGTCACTGAGCATGAGCTGATGAAAGTTTTTAAGAAGTTCAAAAGTATACCTGAAATGTAAAGCACAATATAAACACATTGAATTGATTAAAATTATAGCAATACTTTTAAGTAACATTTCAAATTTTATTTTTGTAAGTTTGCAGCACTTTTAGCTCTTAAATTATTAAAACTTAAAATTGCCCTAAGAGTTTGAAATAGCTAGCTACAGATAACTCTAAATATCTATTAAGACATAACAATTCTGATACAATTCTGATGACCTTCATCTCTTCTTCTGAGGTCTGTTTATCTGAAGGAAATGCCTATTTATGACTTATATACAATTGAATTAAAAATGTGTTCCCAAAATCTCATTTAAGATCTGGGCTCTCCTAAGATGGTAAAAGAATGTCTCCAGTGCTTTCACATGATCTCAATATACAAGATTTACAGGATGATGAGAGGAGAATGAAATTTCACAGGACAAAAAGCCATTGAGTTCTTGACACTAAGATTAGGATAAGAGCAGCTATGTCCTGATTAGATTTTTTTCATGCAGGGATCCCAGTAACATTTGGCTCCAATATTTTTCAATACTAATTTTAAGGCAGTGTACACAAGTATTAGAATTAGTCTAGAATATGGGCTGAAAGGTGAATCAATGCCTTAATAGAGCTAATAAAATAATAATAGATATTTATAGAGTTCTGCTATTTGCAAAAAATGTTTTAAATGTATTATTTCTTGGAACCTAAGAATCAGAAAGTAACAGAAAGATAATAGTAATCATTATTACCAGCTTCATTTTACAAATGAGAAAAGTAAGACTAAAAGAGGAGCTACATAATACCTACAATATGACTGTTCCTCAGACCTCCCTAATATGAGTCAAGGACTCCACTTACTATACCATACTCTCCCTCTACATCTCAGCACATGTACATTTTCAAGAATGACATACTGTAATTAGTCATCCTAGATAATTGGAAACTTAGATAGTTTGACACTTTGAAGAAGCTATAATTTCATTAGTAAACATTCCCTCCATTAATAATGAACACAACTACTCAATGGCTTTTCATCCTATGCAATTAAGTCCTCACCCCCACCTTTCTGCAAAGCCTGTATATTTAGATCTAGCCAAAACACTAGAGAGATTCTTTTGTTCTTTTAGTATCATTCAGGCAGTCTGGTTATCTTTACATGACCTACCCACTTCTTTTTCTAGATACAACTGTCCTCCAACAATGTCTTTTACTTCCATGCTTGCATATAAGTTACTTCTACTGACATGTTACAGTCTCTGTGTGGCCTGTTTAATTACTTGTTTTCTTGATAGAATTATCAGCTATTTGTTTTGACAACATTTGTTTTCCTTTATTCTCATTTTCCATACAACCTTCAAGAAAATCCTCATTCTTCTGTGAGAATAATCACAGCTTTGACAAAAGATAGAAACCTGTCTATTCTTAGCATCCAGAGAACTACAGAAGTAATTTAGCAAGGGTCAATACAGGGAAAATTGGTAGCTTTATTGTTCATCCTGAGTCAGGTCTTACCCAAAATGACTTAATTTTAATTCTTACTGTCTGTGTCTCTGTCTCTCTGTCTTCCTCTTTGGATTTCTCTTTTGGATTTAAATTATCTCTGTAGTTTCCTTACACATGCGCGCACACACACACACACACACACACACACACACACACAACTATCAAGCTTCATTTCAATCAAAGATAAGAGATAAAATTTTCTTTAGGCTTTTCAAAAACTTAAATAGCATAAGACTTTATAATCAAAAAAACTTTACTCATTTTTTTTAATTTCTTAAACAATGTATATAGAGTAAAGGCAAAATGATATCATGTCTCATTTAGTGTGTTGAGACAAAATCACCAAATACCAAGGTAGACACATTGCTTCCATATGTATTGAGCCTAATGACTCAATGAATGATTGAGTATTCTGTGCAAATCAATTTTCTTTGCAAAAATAATAATAATTCTAAATATTATAATTCAGATGACAGTCTGAAAAGAGCAACATTCCATTGACTGGGATCACCAAAATCTTTATATTTTCGTTTATATTTATATAAACAAGTTTAAATGTCAAACTTTTTGGAAAACAAGTCAGTCTTCATTTGGCATATAATTTTAAAAAAGAAAAAAAAGGTATTTACATATAATTACAAAATCACTTTTATTTCTATTTCTAATAGTCATAATGCAGGCTAAGTTAAGAAAGGAAATATTAAGCTCAACTTCCCTATGGATAATTTTATGTGTTAATATATAAGGACTCAATTCAAAACATATGAGACAAACTCATTATTACTATATACTTGCATTGGTCACACAGATACAAAAGCCTAAATGATACATCATAAGCTTTTATCCATAGACATCACAAGCTAAAATATTCTTCATTTTTATTATAAAAAGAACTCTGTCACATGCAGAGAGAGTTCATCTGGCACCAAGACCTTATTGAATTAGAAATCATTACTCACAGAAATAAAATAAATATTACTATGAGTTATTTAAATAGCAACATTAGTGGCCATCACAATTTGTCAAGTCTGTTATCATAAAGCTCACTGAGTGCCAACAATATGATCAATGAACTTTAAAAAGTAAGGAAGGGTTTGCCCAGTTAGCTTACAGCAAGGTCCTTGGATGAACCAAGGGAAAATAAAAAGGGAAAAAAACAAAACTAGGTCACATTGTATTTGTAGAGTGTGTGTGTGTGTGTGTGTGTGTGTGTGTGTATAACATACAAATTCATTGATATGGAGCTGGAAAGAATTTCAAAGTCTGTTTTGTCCAAAAGAAATAAAGGGAAGTTAAACTGTTTAGAAGCTGAGATAATGAAGTAATGAAAATCAGATATGGGATTTAAATATATACCCTTTAACTCAGAAACCACCTCTCTTTTTACTATGCAACAATTTTGGAATTACTCTTTCATGAGAGACATAATTTATATCAGCAAAACAAAAAACATAACTTTTTTTTTTAACAAAATGATCATCCCCTTGATCTTGTATATATTTGAAGGCAAAGCAAACAATGGTTCCTTGAAGATAAATTCCCATCTCAGAAACAGAAAAATTCTAAGTAGTGATTAAAGCATGATGTTACCTTGGCAAACATAGCCCCTTTCTTCATGCCCAGCATTGCACAAGCACTTGCCAATGGGCACCAGCCACTCCCCTTCTGTGCTGCAGTACATTCTGGGTGGTTCCTCCTCCTTGGAATTATTAACACAAGAACCTCGGACTTCTACCAGGGACTGGGAGTCCATAGGTACTGTATCTGGAAACATTGCCAGGTTTTTCACTGTAAAAGGGCACTTTTTAAAGTATACCCTCACAGATACTAAGGCAACACAAGCACCAACATCTTGAAAAGCCAAATAAAAGCCTTTCCTGTTTACTGGGCCTACCTCTCGAACCTCAGTGTTGAGCTTGAGAATACGGTCCCCCAGGTCCATCTGTGTGAAACTTTCATCAGCTGCAATTGTGTCAATCTTGGTAAACTGATGTTCTTGGAATTTGATCCCGTGATCATCATCTGACTCCATGTAGTAGAGGTTGAAAGTCTCCTTGCAAGTTCCCAAAACCAGTGGGATACTATTGCAGTCCCTTAGTGTAAACTTGAGTTCCACATAGATCTTCTGAGCTGAATTTCTTGGGACCCAGTTTGTTCTCAGCCAATTATTCTGACTATGATCCATAACATTGCACACCTGGTAGGTCCTGATAGGGGTGTAATGTTCATCAACCCCACTGATCTCTTCCCACTAGTTTAAGAAAAAAACAAACAACAAAAGAAGAAGAATTGACATTAATAGGGTAATTATATTTTAAATGAGATGTTGGTATCTAAGCTGTTTCACAGAAATTATAAACACACAAAAAATATAACCATTATTTCTGTCGGCGATACTTTTGACATCACTTTTTACATGTCTCCTTTTGTGTTCTTCTTTTTTTCATCTTAGCCCAGATCCTTAACACTATAATTCTGGATTTTTCTCATAGATGTTCAATATATCTTTCAGATTCCATTCTCTTCTATTTTCAATTCATCATGCATGTAAGTGCCACAATTATCTTTGTAATGTTTATTGACCTAATCATGTTACTTCTCTGTTCAAAATTCTCTATTGTCTACCAAGCACAAATCAAATTCTTTTACAGAGTAGCTCAACTTTACCTTTCCAACCTTTATTTCTATTGCTTTCTTTCATGCACAGAATTAAGTAGTCTCTACCCTCTAAACTTGTATTGTAATTTCCTGCCACCATATCTTCATTCACATCACTTCCTATGACTTTAATCCTCTCTTCCTATATCAATCAATTGATTTCTTTGATTTTTTTTCAAATTGATAATCACATTTTCTCATGAGCCTTCACTTTGATATGCATGTACTTCTATAACAGACTTATCAAGCATCATACTTAACTATATGTTTATATTACCATAAGAGCAAAGATTGAGATTCTATCCCAGAATAGACCATATCACATGGCAAAAGGACCTGTGGATTAATTGAAAGTATGTGGCACATTTGTCAAGAGGCATATGAGATCATTTGCTGCTTCTCACAATTATTTGCTATGTGAGCAGGAGCAAGTTCCCTAAGATCTCTGAGCCTTAGTATCACTTATCATGTATGTTTGCAACAATCAAATGAGATCTTGTACAATGCCTTAAAGTGCTATGTAAATGTTACCCATTATTATCATTAAATTTTTGTTGATATTTGTTTATTGAATTGATCTATATTAATTAGCATTAACAATTCAACCATTATTTATTCTACAGGTTAAATGCACTGAACTGGGTTTCTTTCAGATCAAAAAATCACAATTCTGGAAAATTAGTTTTGGGCCTAGAAAATGCCTGTCTTCTGCTCTCTAAGAATAAAATCTCAGTGATAAATTGCAGTCTTTCAGTGTTGTTTAATTCAGTTGTCTATGCTTCTTGGCACTGATTATCCTTCAAATAACCAAGATTCAAGTAGATTCCATGTATTTATAGCTCCAAATCCTGCCCAAAGTAAATAAGGAGCAGTCCAATATCTTTGCTGAAAGAGTAAAAAGAAAATTATTTTATCCAAAATTTGATCTTATTTAGGAACAGGAGACTAAACAGACAGAAATCTATCAATCTGTTGATCTTTTCCCAGGAAAATCTAGGTTTGGGATCAAACATGATGTGTTGTTGCCAAAGAGCTTTGAATAATCACCATTATAACAATTCATGTTTATCATCTCTGTAATTAATTTTCTATAGACAGAAGGTTCAAGGATTGAATTTTAAAGGTTTCAGTCACATCAAGTAATGTTAAATGACCCAAAGCAAACTTTAGAATTATCTGTTAGAAATTGGAGAGAGACAACATAAGGCAACTGAATCTAATCCCATTACACATAGTAACTATCTTCAGTATTGCATTTAATACATGCGAGGGAATAAAGATAGAGTTACAAGAATTTGTACAGACATTCATTCATCTTAGTTCCAGTGGGTTAGAATAAAGTACCTTATTCTACTTTTACAAAGCAGTTAGCTTAATACCAAACCAATGGAGAACTCATAAAAATCACAAATTCCTGGAGGCAATAGGAATTAAGTTTAAGAAAATATTTTATCTTATTGGGAAACATGATTGGTCCAAATCACAATTTCAAAGTTTTCACATCATATCACCCCACCAACATCCATGCCACATTTATTTCTTATATTATTTATATTTTAAAACACAGCTGCTAATGATTGAGACCCCATTTTCTCCATCAGAAGATAAGTCCCTAGTAATCTTATTTGTTCAATAGCCTCTTAACCATTCTCTTTTATTACAGTCTCCAATTTTTCAAATCTATTCTGCAAACCCAATTCATCTTCTCCAAACATCTCTAAATATCACTTTGTAAATGTCACTTTACTGCTAAAAATATTTCAGTGGTGTAAGGGTTAAAAAGCCTCTAGAAGCAAGGAATGCAATTCAAAGCATGTGGGAGGACCAGAGGCACAGGCGAGTTCAACGTGGAGGTGGGGCATAGCCCCAAGAGATAGTGTCTGACCCCAGGTACCAAGTCTCCCTCCTCAGTGCTCTCAAAGCCTAGTGTGCCTCCCTCCCTCTTCTTGGACCAATTCCATTATGCCAGGTTCCTAGAGGACCTCCCCTCCCTTGGATCCTCATGGGGGTATAAATATGTGCTATCTAAGAATAAAGTTCTCTTTTGCTTCACCCCTACCTCCTTGTGGTCTGTCTCTATGTTATCCCAGTTGGTGCCCGAAGACAGGTAAGTATGGCCTAACCATGGAATCGACAGATGGACAATAATAAGGGGAGCTACAAGGTTAGGGTAGCATTAAGAGACACCACAAGTGGTTCCCCATTTATCTACAAGTTAAAATCCAAATGGTCAAAGATATCCAAAAGACAATCTATATAAACCGTTCCATTTTTATCTACTTATTCATCAAATCAACCTATTCTATTCATTGTTCCCAGAATATACTGTAAATAGTTCTTAGCACATATTTGAAATTTATTAATTCAATTCAAGTCATGCATTCTAGGAGCATTTCACTTCAGACCTATCTATCTCTTCTCAGAACTGCTACAAAATTTTCTGTTTATCCTTACCAATCGTTTGCAAGATATGTAATACCTTTGTACTGGTTTTGTACTGAAGCATTTTAAAATTTCTCTGCAATTAGACTGCAACTTCTGTGAGGGCAAAGACATTTTTGGAGTTTCTTTGTTCATTACCTAGCACAGCACTTTATACCATTTAAGAGAAATGCATTTTAAACTATCACTCTGATATGAAGTTTTGTGCATACAAGATTAAAAATCCAGAATTCCTTTGACATACCTCAAATTTAATGAAGTGATAGGATATGATGTGTAGGAAAGTACATGCAAGAAACTGTAGAAGATGCAAAAGAGTTTTTTTTTTTTTTAATGTAGTGTAATTTTGTTCTTAATTTTCTTCTTGGAATGTTCTTATGAAGAAAATCTGAAAGGTGCAAAATATTTATAATCTAACACATTGCTACAGAAAATTTTGTAAATCTAAAATTCTCTTTCAAATCTGAGATTTTCAACATTTCACCATAAGTAAAGCTGATATTGATTCCCTGATTTCTTGTGGGAGTTTCTTTAAGGCAAAGGGAATCCTCTCCTTTTTTATAAGCAGCAACAAACATTCCATAAGAGCCATTTTGTCCAAAGTATTTCATGGGAAGCTGTTGAGAGTGTGGCAAAGATGAGTGCAGAATATATAATCTGTGAATTTTTACTAACACCACATGTAAAGTCATAAGAGCTACATAAATGTCTGTCTCTGTGTGTGTGTGTGTTAAGGCAGAAAGTATGCCTAGTTCTAGGAAACCAAATTTTTAATGACTGCTTCAGTGTCTTCACAATGTTTGTTCCTAGATTTGCACAAAATTAAGTGCAATGCTAATAAAAATTCAGGGAGTAACTTGGTGGCCTTCTCTTTGTGCATTAAAATACATTCACAGACACAAACTGTGTGAACTTGGGCAAGTCATTTAATCTATTAGAGCCAGTTCCTCATCTGTGAAGAGTTGGAAAAGGAAATGGCCATATATTCCACAATCTTTGTCAAGATCCTTGGGTCACAAATAGGGTCACCAAAGAATAGGACACAACTGAAAAAATAATTTAAAAACAAAACCAAAAATTAAAAATTCAAGAGAATATAGTGCTTTCTGTGGAAAGTCTGTTAAAAAAAAAAACAAAAAAAAAAACCTATAAGATGATAACACCATTATTTACAAAATATGAATATATTTTCCAATTTTATGTAAACATTACAATTTATATTTTCACTATACATGTTCATTAGAATTCACTGCAACTTACAGTTGTTGTCTATTATAAGTAGCATTGAACTATATGCTAAAAAATTTAAAAAATACTCAGTGGGTGAGTTTCAATTATTTTGATATAAAATATGATTTTAATTATAGTGGTCTCATTGTAGTTTTTCTTCTCAGTTTTAATTTAGCAAATTAATACAAGCACTTGGATATAGAGATATAAATTGCAAAATAATGCAAACAGCACTGGTATGTTCTTCACAAAAAAGGTTACAGAGAGCAATTATCACTTCATTAATTTGTAATGAAGACCAAATTGCCTATAAATGATAGTAGAATGCCATTTCAGACCACTTCCAAAACAGCACATCCTTTAGCATTATCAAGCAATAAGGACAGGAATAAAACCCTGAAATTATCATTTGCTTAACAATTAAAAACGCATACACTAACTATATGAGACTATTCTTTTCATGCTTACTTCTGTTATATCAATAAATGACTGTTTAACTCTAGCTTTCAACTTTAGAAACACTAGTGTAATATTAATAATTCATTGGTAATTCATCATAGTCATGTAGGTCTTTTCCAGTTCAAGTCAGCTCTGAAAAAAAAAAAAAAAAGATAATATAAAAAATGTGTGGTATTTCTCTTCTTTTTTTCCAGGTAGAGAACACATCTTTCCTTATCTTCAAGAAATACCTCACAGGAATTTTAGGCAATTATATTTTCATTTAACAAAGGGAGATATAGACTCACTAGCCAATTAAAGACTTTTCTTGAGACTATGCCTGTACAGGTGCCCGCACATACACACACGCGTGCACACACACGTCCAAAGTGTAAAAAAAAATTCTAAGCTTTGGACTTCAAATTTCTAGTCTTTATGCTCTATTCAACCTTACTGTCACATAGTTGTTTTTCTCACCATTACACAAAACACTAAGAACTTTTCTATTCCATTCTCCTTCTCCCTATAGAAGCCATTCTGAAATTGATCCACAGCAGAAGGAATCAAAGCTTTACAGTGTACTTGCTCTTCAGTCAGGATAGCTTAAGGGCCTAAGGGAACTCTCAATTTCTACTTTCCCTAACAGTAGCACACCAAGCCAGTCGGGGAAACGTTTATTTTTAATAATTAATTGGTACTTAACATAACTATCATTTTGATAAACCCCAAATTATAGTAATTACTGATTTATATTCAATATTTAATTGTCATTGGATAACACTTTTGGCCATTTGCTGTTGTCATTAGAATAGTTACAGATGGAGTACTGAAAGCACTTACTTTAAAACATTTAGTTTAGTAGCTGACATTTAGCAAAATCGAGACAAAATTTATGTTTTCCTCCTCATTATTTACCTTATAAAAATATAGCATGAGCAGATATATATATTCAATTATTTGTATCTGAGTATACCATTTGGAAAAGGGACTAACCTCACTTCTGTGAATCACAGATTCATGGATTTAGAGTTGCAAGAGAACTCAGAAACGAATCCATTAATTTACAAGTGAGGAAACCAATGCCTGGACAAGTTAAATGACATTCCCAAAGTAACATTTGATACTACATGACAGAGTCAGGATTTAAACCTAGATTTTACCATGCCAAATCCAGGTTCCATTACATTGCACTAGAAAGGAAAACGAATGATAAATATGTCAAGTAACCTGAGTTGTCATCTTTCCCTTGCCACTGTCTCACAGTGGGATAATGGGAAAATCAATTTACTTTTTCTAGGCCTTGATTTCCTTAAGTATAATTTGGACTAAGTTATTTCAGAATATTTTCTAACTCTAAAACTTTCTTACCTCTTGCTATTTTTGCATGTACTTTTGTTAGAGGCAAGAGGAACTGGATCTCTTTTAAAAAACATAAAAATCAGTGTGTGTGTGTGTGTGTGTGTGTGTGTGTGTGTGTGTGTATTAATAAACTACCAAGTAAATGAACTACCAAGCATTTTTATCTAAAATGAAATGTCACCCAGAGTTCTTTCTAAGTTTTTCTTTCTTTCTTCAAGTATCAGATTTAGGATTAATTCTCATCATATCTTTGGACAGTTTTCCTCTTGCCCATTTCCAGGTCTGGTATTTTATTACTCCTCCTATATGCTCCCATTAAAGAAAAAAGACTACAAATCATTAATATGAACATCTTATCTATGCTAATAATTAGTTATTACAGTTATGAATATATGTCACTGAAATATTTGATTGTATATAAACATATTCTTTTTCTTTGTACTTAAACTTGTGCTGAAGCATACTACATATTTGGGGGAAGGTAAAAAGAGCATCCATATTTTTGCATATTTTACAGTGACTCTCAGAATTTAATTATAAACATAAATAGTTGATGAAATAGGGAAATGTGTTTTATCTAATACAAGGCCTTGCTCTTAAATGATCTAACTGGAGTTTGCATTTGATAGTACCTACTAGTGACAGGTAATATAATAACTAAAGTCTAATATCAAATGTGTACATACCCATATAAACAGAAGGGTGAGATAACTTTCCAGGACCTATGAGTGCTGAGCAAGGAAATCTAAAGGAAGCATGAACACTTAAGAGTCTAGGGAAAAGTTGAGTCCGAGGGTACCCAACATTAGACAGGAAATACTGGACTCTGGAAAGCAGTGCAAAATGGATAGAGCAGAAGTAAAAATGAACTGTTAAACAGAGTCTTTACCAGGGAGATGTAACACACTGATGTCACATTAGAGCAGTAAACATCTCAAAAGGGATACCTACTATCCAAACTCCATTTTCATTATAAATATTCAGTTCAGTCTTTTACTGGATTTTTTTCTGTGAAAACTTATTTTTAATTTGATAATAGAAATCCATTTGCCTTACAGAAATTAAGCGCCTATTTTCTTAGAGTATCTCTCTCTTCCATCAGAAAATGATATCTTATTTTCAACTAAGCACCATAGAAAAAATCATATACATAACAATTATTCTCCTATATGAAAGAGCAACTAAACAAAATGTATATCAATGTGGTTGTTCAGTTTATCCAGCACATTGCTTATGTTAATATTGTTGAACTGTGAGATTTCTTACAATGTAGGTATTTAGTTAATTCTTTTTAAATTGATTGAATTTAGCACTGGAAAAACACATAAATAATTTGATCCACACCATCAATTTGCAAATAAAATGTTTCATCCATATACTAAATCCCTGGAATATCTCACAATAAAGTAATTATATGACATTCCTTAAAGAAATCTCTCTAGTTTTATGTATCCATATATAAAAATAATATTAATATTTGAATAATCAAGCTTTCTTATAGATACTAAGTGATGAGTGACTGACCTTCTGAACAAGTATTAAATGTAAGAGTACTGTTCAAATGGATTCCTTCCCTCCAAATATTGAAAAATAACAATAGAAAAATCTTCAAGGTACATTTTAAGTCATTTGGAATGAAAACTATGCTAATATAGGCATTTATAAGATTATTACAAATGACAAATGACTTAGAAATTAATGCAATAGCAGTGACAGTGTTTCATTTCATATCAATTGTGAGATTCATGTAATTTCCTGCTATGATAATGGGTCACAGCCACACTAATCCATTGCAATTTTAAAAATACCTGTGGTGAACTCATCTGCAGAAATGAAATTAACTTTCGTCATTAAAATACATATTCTAAGTTTTATTCATCTTGTTTAAAATAAAGACCTGAAGATTATTTTGTTTTTATTCTCCCTCTCCATCCTTTAACAAAAGTAGCATGAATCTTTGAGATTTTCATTGTAAAGTGAGCCCCTTTTAAATAAATTCAGTGGCATGACACCAAATGTTAACTGTCCTTAGAGTCTACAAGGGCTTTTCTGCTGTTTCCCCCCAAAGCATATAGGATTAATATTGCATAAAAGTAATTGTAACTCTTTAATTGCTACTTTATATTATTCAGAGCTCAAAAAAATGGTCATGAATGTACAATTGTAGAACAAAAATATAATTTTATTTTCTACTGTTGACCATCTTCATTTAAAAAAAAGAAGAATAGTATAAAAAGGAAGTGCTGAAAAACAGTCCATATTCTCCAATACCTTAACAATACTTTATAAATATTTCTCTCATTTGCATTTTCAAATCAATTGTGTAAGTAACAAACACAACAATTATTCTCTCCATTTCTGGGAGAGGAAATCAAGAATTTCAGTAATGGAAATGATTTTCTCAGGACCATAGACTATAAGTGATGAAGCAAGAAATCAAACCAGCAATTTTTTATTTTTTTATTTTTTTATTTTAATTTTATTTTATTTAATAATAACTTTGTATTGACAGAATCCATGCCAGGGAATTTTTTACAACATTATCCCTTGCACTCGCTTATGTTTCTATTTTTCCCCTCCCTCCCTCCACCCCCCCCCAAGAGGGCAAGCAATCCTATATATGTTAAATATGTTGCAGTATATCCTAGATACAATACATATTTGCAGAACAGAACAGTTCTCCTGTTGCACAGGGAAAATTGGATTCAGAAGGTAAAAAATAACTCGGGAAGAAAATCAAAAATGCAAATAGTTCACATTCGTTTCCCAGTGTTCCTTCTTTGGGTATAGTTGTTTCTGTCCATCATTTATCCATTGAAACTCAGTTAGGTCTCTTTGTCATAGAAATCCACTTCCATCACAATACATCCTCATACAATATCGTTGTCAAAGTGTATAATGATCTCCTGGTTCTGCTCATCTCACTTAGCATCAGTCCATGTAGGTCTCTCCAAACCTCTCTGTATTCATCCTGCTAAACCAGCAATTTTTTAGTTATATTTGACTTTTCATGACTCCATTTGAGATTTTCTTGACAAAGATACCATAACACCTTGTCATTTCCTTTTCTAACAAGGTTAAGTGGCTTGCCTAGTTATTAAGTGTCTGAAATCAGATTTGGATTTTTGAAAATGAGTGTTTATGATTTCAGATCCAGCACTCTATCCATTGTGCCCCAGATAATGGATTCTACATCAAATGTTTTCCACCATGCTTCCAAGATTCATTGGTTCAACTGAATATCACCTTATTGCCCTCTCATATCTAAAGTATTCGCTCTGATGGAGTTCCATCACAGACTCATTATTGAAGAGAGATTTTTTTTTTGGTCTAGTAATGCTCTTGTTTGTGATTGTACGGATTGCACCAAGATGCAGAACCAAGAAATAATAGAAGATTGAAAATGACTCAGGGCACTTCCGGTTAAGATGGTGGAGAGGAGGCACACAGCTGCATAAGCTCCATGCTTTCTCTCACTATCCATTCCATTACAAGCCTCTGAATTAATGCTTGACTGAAAAAAAAACCCACAAATAGTTACCAAGAGAAGCCATCCTTGAGATTCGCCAAGAAAGGTTTGTCTTTACTGGGGGGCTGGGATGGTTTTAGATCGGGCGCAGGCGGCGGGCAGTGGCAGTGAGAGCACGGGAGCAGACTGGAGAGGGGGTGGGGAGTGATCGCAGCCGTCTCTGCGGGGAGAGCTTCGCTACAGGTATGGATACTTTGCTCCGGCAGCGAGTCAGCAGCCCAGCAGAGAAGCTAAAAACACCGGGGCTGAAGAATACAACCCCAAACAGCTGGAGTCTCTCGGGACCTGGCCACCCCCCCCATCCCTCCCCACAGTGACTCAACACGCTCTGGGATCTCAGAGCGCAGGCGCAACACAGTCCTGCTAGTGCCTCACTGCTGCCTCCTGCAGTCTGTAGAGGAAGCTCGATAACATACCCAGCCCCTCCCCCAAAGAAAGACTCCAGTTTTTTCTGTTTTTCTTTGGTAGTTTGTCTCTGATTATTGAGCAAGAAGCTGAAGAGGACTTTAACCCTTGAAAGCTTCTATACAGATAGAGAGCAGACTCTAAATCCTGAGGAGACTAAAAACAGACAGTCCCCAGGTGAATCCCCAAAGGAGGAGATCATCTGTTCCTCACCATAGATGAACCTCATAGAAGTGATTAAAAAGGCTCTCACAAGGGAGCTAGAAGAAAAATGGGGAAAGCAGAGTGAGACTTGGCAAAAGGAGAGGGAGGCTTGGCAAAAGAGCCTGGAGAAAGTTAAAGAGAGAGTGGATAAAGAAGTAAAATCCTTGAAAAATAGGATTAGTGAACTGGAAACAGAAAACAGCTCTCTAAAAAACAAAATTGGCGAAATGGAAAAAAATTCCACAGAACAAAAGAACACAATTGGACAATTAGAAAAAGATTTTTAAAAAGTGAGTGAAGAAAATACTTCACTGAAAATCAGAATTGAACAGGTGGAATTGAATGACTCGAGGAGACAAGAAGAATCAGTCAAGCAAATCCAAAAAAATCAAACAATGGAGAAAAATGTGAAATACCTTCTGGGGAAGACAACAGACCTGGAAAACAGATCCAGGAGAGACAATCTGAGGATCATTGGACATCCAGAAAAACATGATGAAAAAAAGAGCCTGGACACTATTTTCCAGGAAATTATCAAAGAGAACTGCCCAGAAGTCATAGGAACAGAGGAAAAAATAAACATTGAAAGGATTCATTGATCACCCACTGAAAGGGATCCTAAAATCAAAACACCAAGGAATATAGTGGCCAAATGCCAGAACCCTCAGGCGAAGGAAAAAATACTGCAAGCGGCTAGAAAAACCCAATTCAAGTATCAAGGAGCCACAATAAGGATCACCCAGGATCTGGCAGCATCCACATTAAAAGATCGAAGGGCCTGGAATATGATATTCCGAAAGGCTAAGGAACTTGGTATGCAACCAAAAATAACTTACCCAGCGAGAATGAGCATCTTTTTCCAGGGAAGAAGATGGACATTCAACGAAGTAAGCGAATTTCATCTATTTCTGATGAAAAAACCAGAACTTAACAAAAAGTTTGATCTACAAATATAGAAGAGAAATCTAAAAAGGTAAAGATTAATCTTGGGAACTATATTTTGACTATATAGATGTATAAAGAATACATGTATACCTTGTTCTACAAATTGATGTGGAAAGGACATTGTATCAGAAAAAGGGTAAAGTGGGGGTAGTACATCTCATGAAGAGGCATAGGAAAACTATTATATCTGAGAGAAAGAATGGAGGGGGATGAATATAGTGGGTATCTTACTGCCTTCAGAATTGGCTTTAAGTGAAAAATCTTAAGACATTCAATCTATGGTGAAACTTCTCCCACCTCATTGAAAAGTGAGAAGGGAAAAGTGAAAAGGGAAGGAATAAGCTAAGCAGAAGGGAATACGGGAACTGGGAGGGAAAGGGGTAAGATAGGGGGAGGAACTCTAAGGCGGGGGGAGGGATACTAAAAAGGGAGGGCTGTGAGAAGCAAGTGGTGCTCACAAGCTTAATACTGGGAAGGGGGGGGAGGGGAAAGAAGGGAGAAAAGCATAAACCGGGGTTAACAAGATGGCAAGTAATACAGAATTGGTCATTCTAACCATAAACTTGAACGGGGTAAACTCCCCCATAAAGAGGAAGCGGTTAGCAGAATGGATTAAAAGCCAGAATCCTACAATATGTTGTTTACAGGAAACACACCTGAAGTGGGGAGATACATGCAGGTTAAAGGTAAAAGGTTGGAGCAAAATCTACTATGCTTCAGGTGAAGTCAAAAAAGCAGGGTTAGCCATCCTGATCTCAGATCAAGCTAAAGCAAAAATTGATCTAATTAAAAGAGATAAGGAAGGGCACTATATCTTGCTAAAGGGTAGCATGGATAATGAAGCACTATCTATATTAAACATATATGCACCAAGTGGGGTAGCATCTAAATTCTTAAAAGAGAAACTAAGAGAGCTGCAAGAAGAAATAGACAGTAAAACTATAATAGTGGGAGATCTTAACCTTGCACTCTCAGAATTAGATAAATCAAACCACAAAATAAATAAGAAAGAAGTCAAAGAGGTAAATAGAATACTAGAAAAGTTAGATATGATAGATCTCTGGAGAAAATGTAATGGAGACAGAAAGGAATACACTTTCTTTTCAGCAGTTCATGGAACCTATACAAAAATTGACCATATATTAGGACATAAAAACCTCAAACTCAAATGCAGTAAGGCAGAAATAGTAAATGCATCCTTTTCAGACCACAATGCAATGAAAATTACATTCAACAAAAAACCAGGGGGAAGTAGAACAAAAAATAATTGGAAACTAAATAATCGCATACTAAAGAATGATTGGGTGAAACAGCAAATCATAGACATAATTAATAACTTCACCCAAGAAAACGATAATAATGAGACATCATACCAAAATGTATGGGATGCAGCCAAAGCGGTAATAAGGGGAAATTTCATATCTCTAGAGGCCCATTTGTATAAAATAGAGAAAGAGAAGGTCAATGAATTGGGTTTGCAACTAAAAATGCTAGAAAAGGAACAAATTAAAAACCCCCAGTCAAACACTAAACTTGAAATTCTAAAAATAAAAGGTGAGATCAATAAAATTGAAAGTAAAAAAACTATTGAATTGATTAATAAAACTAAGAGTTGGTTCTATGAATATACCAACAAAATAGACAAACCCTTAGTAAATCTGATTAAAAAAAGGAGAGAAGAAAATCAAATTGTTAGTCTTAAAAATGAAAAGGGAGAACTCACCACTAATGCAGAGGAAATTAGAGCAATAATTAGGAGTTACTTTGCCCAACTTTATGCCAATAAATTCGACAACTTAAATGAAATAGAAAAATACCTCCAAAAATATAGCTTGCCCAAACTAACAGAGGAAGAAGTAAATATCCTAAACAGTCCCATCTCAAAAAAAGAAATAGAACAAACTATCAATCAACTCCCTAAGAAAAAATCCCCAGGACCAGATGGATTTACATGTGAATTCTAGCAAACATTTAAAGAACAATTAATTCCAATGTTATATAAACTATTTGAAAAAATAGGGATTGAAGGAGTCCTACCAAACTCCTTTTATGACACAGACATGGTACTGATACCTAAACCAGGTATGCTGAAAACAGAGAAAGAAAATTATAGACCAATCTCCCTAATGAATATTGATGCTAAAATCCTAAATAAAATATTAGCAAAAAGATTACAGAAAATCGTCACCAGGATAATACACTATGACCAAGTAGGATTTATACCAGGAATGCAGGGCTGGTTCAATATTAGGAAAACTATTAGCATAATTGACTATATCAATAACCAACCAAACAAAAACCATATGATCATCTCAATAGATGCAGAAAAAGCATTTGATAAAATCCAACATCCATTCCTAATAAAAACACTTGAGAGCATAGGAATAAATGGACTTTTCCTTAAAATAGTCAGGAGCATATATTTAAAACCATCAGTAAGCATCCTATGCAATGGGGAAAAACTGGAACCTTTCCCAGTAAGATCTGGAGTGAAGCAAGGTTGCCCACTATCACCATTATTATTTAATATCGTATTAGAAACACTAGCCTCGGCAATAAGAGTCGAGAAAGATATTAAAGGAATTAGAGTAGGCAATGAGGAAACCAAACTATCACTCTTTGCAGATGATATGATGGTATACCTAGAGAACCCCAGAGATTCTACTAAAAAGCTATTGGAAATAATTCATAATTTTAGCAAAGTAGCTGGCTACAAAATAAATCCCCATAAATCCTCAGCATTTTTATACATCACCAACAAAACCCAACAGCAAGAGATACAAAGAGAAATTCCATTCAGAATAACTGTTGATACCATAAAATATTTGGGAATCTATATACCAAAGGAAAGTAAGGAATTATATGAGCAAAATTATAAAAAAGTCTCCACACAAATAAAGTCAGACTTAAATAATTGGAAAAATATTAAGTGCTCTTGGATCGGCCGAGCGAACATAATAAAGATGACAATACTCCCTAAACTAATCTATTTATTTAGTGCTATACCAATCAGACTTCCAAGAAAATATTTTATTGATCTAGAAAAAATAACAACAAAATTCATATGGAACAATAAAAAGTCGAGAATCTCAAGGGAATTAATGAAAAAAAAATCAAATGAAGGTGGCCTAGCTGTACCTGATCTAAAATTATATTATAAAGCAGCAGTCACGAAAACCATTTGGTATTGGCTAAGAAATACATTAGTGGATCAGTGGAAAAGGCTAGGTTCACAAGACAGAATAGTCAACTATAGCAATCTAGTGTTTGACAAACCCAAAGCCCCTAACTTCTGGGAAAAGAATTCATTATTTGATAAAAACTGCTGGGATCATTGGAAATTAGTATGGCAGAAATTAGGCATGGACCCACACTTAACACCATATACCAAGATAAGATCAAAATGGGTCTATGACCTAGGCATAAAGAACGAGATTATAAATAAATTAGAGGAACATAGAATAGTTTATCTCTCAGACTTGTGGAGGAGAAAGAAATTTGTGACCAAAGATGAACTAGAGACCATTACTGATCACAAAATAGAAAATTTTGATTACATCAAATTAAAAAGCCTTTGTACAAATAAAACTAATGCAAACAAGATTAGAAGGGAAGCAACAAACTGGGAAAACATTTTCACAGTTAAAGGTTCTGATAAAGGCCTCATTTCCAAAATATATAGAGAACTGACTCAAATTTATAAGAAATCAAGCCATTCTCCAATTGATAAATGGTCAAAGGATATGAACAGACAATTTTCAGAGGATGAAATTGAAACTATTACCACTCATATGAAAGAGTGTTCCAAATCATTATTGATCAGAGAAATGCAAATTAAGACAACTCTGAGATACCACTACACACCTGTCAGATTGGCTAAGATGACAGGAAAAAATAATGATGAATGTTGGAGGGGATGCGGGAAAACTGGGACACTAATGCATTGTTGGTGGAGTTGTGAACGAATCCAACCATTCTGGAGAGCAATCTGGAATTATGCCCCAAAAATTATCAAATTGTGCATACCCTTTGATCCAGCAGTGTTTCTATTGGGCTTATATCCCAAAGAAATACTAAAGAAGGGAAAGGGACCTGTATGTGCCAAAATGTTTGTAGCAGCCCTGTTTGTAGTGGCTAGAAACTGGAAAATGAATGGATGCCCATCAATTGGAGAATGGCTGGGTAAATTGTTGTATATGAATGTTATGGAATATTATTGTTCTGTAAGAAATGACCAGCAAGATGAATACAGAGAGGACTGGCGAGACCTACATGAACTGATGCTAAGTGAAATGAGCAGAACCAGAAGATCATTATACACTTCGACAACGATATTGTATGAGGACATATTTTGATGGAAGTGGATTTCTTTGACAAAGAGACCTGAGTTTCAATTGATAAATGACGGACAAAAGCAGCTACACCCAAAGAAAGAACACTGGGAAACAAATGTGAACTATCTGCATTTTTGTTTTTCTTCCCGGGTTATTTATACCTTCTGAATCCAATTCTCCCTATGCAACAAGAGAACTGTTCAGTTCTGCAAACATATATTGTATCTAGGATATACTGCAACATATCCAACATATAAAGGACTGCTTGCCATCTAGGGGAGGGGGTGGAGGGAGGGAAAAAAAATCGGAACAGAAATGAGTGTCAATATAAAGTAATTATTAAATAAAAATTAAATTAAAAAAAAAAAAAAAGAAAATCACTCAGAAAAATTTGGCCTAACTATATATACAAGAAAAGTGAAGTGGATGAAGAAAATTCATTGACAGATTTCAAAACACATTTGAAGGGTAAATCTTTGGAGCTGTTTTATCAAACAGTATAGAGATACAAAGATATTAACGAGTTCAACAAGAAAAGGACAGTAGGATGAATTGCCTTTGGAAAACTGCAAAATCCCTTTATTTATCTCATGCTTCCTATAAAATTAATCATTCATTAGATCCTATTAAATCAATTGCCTTGTTGCTATATATCACTGAGATTGAAAATTAAATTGTCTTAAAAGAATTAAAGATAGATGTGCAGAGTTATGAATGGGGTATAAATGCAGGCAAAATCATATAACATGTGAAGAACTCCAAAGGAGACTTGGGTAAAAAGACATTATCAAGAAATTATATGATAGAAAGAGAAGGTAGAATAGTCATATGGCAAGAGCAAGGGAAGACAGGTAGACAGACAAAATGCTGTTTTGGCACTTTCATGAAGTCAGGAGAAAATGAGGGATGCCTGCAGCAAATTGGGTGGGGGAAAAGGAGGGAACAACAAACAGGTTTTGAGTTGTATCATTAAAGTTCCTAAATCAATGAAATGATACACTCATTTAAAGCATATCAATAAGACATAAAATAGTGTTTTGATAGTAGCATACTCCTGTGAAAATTGTTCTCTCAGACTTATACTAATATATGGGATATGCATAATTATTCTAACTTGGCATAGAGGGAAAACTGGGGCATAGTAAAGTGAAATTATTTCCAAGTTTCAAATATTAAATAGAATGAAAAATATTGAATATAATGATTCATTTTGTCTTCTAGCAGGTAAGATTTTTTAAGGCCACTAGAAATCATTTTGACAAATAAAGTTTATTCATCTGTTTCTAAACTCAATAAATATAATTAATTTGAAGAGATATCTGAGTACTTGATTGATTGACATTTTCACTGTAAATAAGTCTTCTATTTTATTCAATAACAAGCATCTCACTCTGAGGGAAAATATATTTTAGATGTTATTTGACAAATCTAGGTGCTGTAATTAAAAAAAAAAAAAACAAACAAACAAACAAAAAAAAACAAATACTGACCTTAAAAAAAGTTTTCTGTTTCCTACCTGGGCCAATTCATCTCTCCTTGGAATACTAGGTAGCCTGCTACTCTCAAAAGCTCACTATATTGCTGCCAAATTAAGGAATACATTTAATCAACTTTATTTCTATTATACATCAAAACTTCTGACCTCAAGCTATTCATCAGTGTTAGCCTCTCCAGTGGCAGAAAATGCAGGTGGCTATCACAATATCTGGTCCTTTTCTTCCTTTCTACTAAAAATGCCTCAATTAGCCACATTAAGTACTATCATATGTCTATGAAAAAAAAGAAATTCAACAATAATATTCTATGTACTTACTCAATTATTAAGATAAGATATGTAAGCAATGAAATATATAGTTGTTGTCATACAATAAATGAATAATGAATGCAAGTGACACAAAATATTAAACATCTTAATAAAATAATACACATCATGTGTTAATGTGTAAATGCTCATTGACCAAAAATGTAAGTCCAGCATTTTTTCTGTTATATTACATTACACTACACTGCTTTCACATTGGCAATAATTTGTGATTTGGTAATTAATGAGCTTTCATTTTCATCCAAAATATTATTTTTTTAAAAAAAACTAGAACTTCTACCTGCGAGAGAATAAACTCAGGTAAGGTAGAAAATTGATCAATTTAAAGGCAAAAGAACTTGGAATGCAGCCAAAAATAAACTACCCACCTAAGCTGAGGATTTTATCCCATGGAAGAAGATGGAAATTTAATGAAAACAGAGGAATTCCATTTGTTTCTGAGGAAAAAAAAACAGACTTAAACAAAAAATTTGATCTCCAACAACAGGACTCAAGAGAAGTAGAAAAAGTAAAAGGAACTCTTGAGAACTGTATTTCTGTTGTGGATATACATAAAACTCACAGGTATAATTTGATTTTACTGATATAACATAAAAAAGGGAATAGAAATGGAAAGGGGATAGCATCAGAAAAAGGGAAAAGGAGAGATAAAAAGAGAGAAACTACATCCCACAATGAGGCAAAAAAAACCTATCATATCTGAGAGAACTTAGAGAGGGGGAGGAACATTGGGTGAATCCTACTCTCATCAGAGTTGGCTCAAAGAGGAAATAATTGACATATTTGTTTTACAGAGAATCTTCTCTCACTTCATTAAAAAGTGGGGGCAAGGAAAAAGGAAAAAGAAAAAGAGTAATAGGGGAAAGGTACAAGAAAGGGGAAGGGACTCAAAGGAAGGAAGGAGGGATCCTAAAGAGGGAGAGCTGTGTGACGCAAGGGGGACCAATAAGTTTAATACTAGGGAAGGAGGGAAAGGGGGCAAGAAAAAAGAAAAGCATAATCTGAGGATATTAGAATGGCAGGAAATACAGAATTACTAATTTTAACCGTAAATGTGAATGGGATGAACTCTCCCATAAAAAGGAGGAAGATAGCAGACTGGATAGCAGAACCCTACAAGATGTTGTTCACAGGAAATACAATTAAAAGAAGGAGATACATACAGAGTAAAGGTAAAAGGCTGGAGCAGAATCTATTATGCTTCAGGTGACATCAAAAAAGCAGGGGTAGCCATCCTTATATCAGATCAAACAAAAGCAAAAATTGATCTATTTAAAAGAGATAAGGAAGGAAACTATATCTTGCTAAAAGGTACTATAGACAATGAAGCAATATCAATATTAAACATATATGCACCCAAGTGGTATAGAATCTAACTTCCTAAAGAAGAAGTTAAGAAAGTTGTGAGAAGAAATAGACAGCAAAACTATAATAGCAGGAGACTCAATCTTGCACTCTCAAATTTAGATAAATCCAATCACAAAACAAATAAGAAAGAAATTAAAGAGGTAAATAGAATATTAGAAAAATTAGGTATGATAGATCTCTGGAGAAAACTGAATGGTGACAGAAAGGAGTATACTTTCTTCTCAGCAGTGCATGGAACCTACACAAAAATTGACCATATATTAGGACATAAAGACCTCAAAATTAAATGCAAGAAGGCAGAAACAGTAAATGCTTTCTTTTAAGGTCACAATGCAATAAAAACTACATTCAACAAAAAGTTAGGGGTAAATAGACCAAAAAGTAGTTGGAAACTAAATAATCTCATCTTAAAAAATGATGGGGTGAAACAGCAAATTATAGACACAATTAATAATTTCACTCAAGAGAATGACAACAATGAGAGATCATACCAAAATTTGTGGGATGCAGCCAAAGCTGTAATAAGAGGAAATATCCTTAGAGGATTATTGAATAAAATAGAGAAAGAGAAGAACAATGAATTGGGCTTGGAACTTAAAAAGCTAGAAAAAGACCAAATTAAAAACCCCCAATCAATTACTAAACTTGAAATTCTAAAATTAAAAGGAGAAATTAATAATGTTGAAATTAAAAAAAAAAACTATTGAACTAATAAATAAAACTAAGAGTTGGTTTTATGAAAAAAACAATAAAATTGATAAACCTTTGGTAAATCTGATTAGAAAAAGGAGAGAGGAAAATCAAATTAGTAGTCTTAAAAATGAAAAGGGAGAGCTTTCCACCAATGAAGAGGAAATTAAAGAAATAATAAGGGGTTAATTTGCCCAACTTTATGCCAATAAATTTGATAACCTAAGCAAAATGGATGACTACCTCCAAAAATATAGACTTCCCAGATTAACAAAGAGGAAGTGAATTGCTTAAATAGGCCCATCTCAAAAAAAAAAAAAAGAAAAAAAAGAAAAGAAAAGAAAAGAAAAGAAAAGAAAAAAGAAAAGGAAAGAAATAGAACAAGCTATTAATCAACTCCTTAAAAAAAAATCCCCAGGACCAGATGGATTTACGTGTGAATTCTACCAAACATTCAAAGAACAATTAGCCCCAATGCTTTATAAACTATTTGAAAAAATAGGGAATGAAGGAGTCCTACAAAATTCCTTTTATGACACAGACATAGTACTGATATATAAACCAGATAGATTGAAAACAGAGAATGAAAATTATAGACCCATTTCCCTAATGAATAATGATACAAAAATCTTAAGATATTAGTAAAAAGACTACAGAAAATTATCCTCAGAATAATACATCATGATCAAGTAGGATTTATAACAGGAATGCAGGGCTGGTTCAATATTAGGAAAACTATCAGTATAACTGGCCATATTAATAATCAAATTAACAAAAACCATATGATTATCTCAATAGATGCAGAAAAAAGCCTTTGATAAAATCCAACATCCATTCCTATTAAAAACTCTTGAGAGTATAGGGATAAATGGACTTTTCCTTAAAATAATCAGGAGCATCTATTTAAAACCAGCAGTAAGCATCATATGTAATGGGGACAAACTGCAACCATTCCCAATAAAATCAGGAGTGAAACAAGGTTGCCCACTATCACCGTAACTATTTAATATTGTATTAGAAATGCTAGCTTTGGCAATAAGAGTTGAGAAAGCGATTAAAGGAATAAGAATAGGCAATGAGGAAACCAAATTATCACTCTTTGCTGATGATATGATGGTATACTTAGAGAACCCCAGAGATTCTACTAAAAGCTATTAGAAACAATCCACACCTTTAGCAAAGTTGCAGGATACCAAAAAAGCCCACATAAGTCATTAGCATTCATAAGAACAAAACCCAACAGTTAGAGTTACAAAGAGAAATTCCATTTAAAGTAATTACTCATTGTATAAAATATTTAGGAATCTATCTGCCAGAGGAAAATCAGAAACTTTATGAGCAAAACTACAAAACACTTTCCACAAAAATTAAGTCCGATCTAACAAACTGGAAAAATATTAAATGTTCTTGGATTGGGTGCAGAAATATAATAAAGATGACAAAACAAATCTATTTGTTTAATCCTATACCAATCAGACTCCCCAAAAAAACTATTTTAATGACCTAGAAAAAATAACAACAAAGTTCATAGGGAAAAACAAAAGGTCAAGAATTTCAAGGCAATTAATGAAAAAAAAAAAAATCAAATGAAGGTGGCCTAGCTGTACCAGATCTAAAATTATAAGTGCTTACCAAAACCATCTGATATTGGCTAAGAAATAGACTAGTTGATCAATGGAATCAGGTTCAAAGGAATAACTTTATTAATCTAGTGTTTGACAAACTCAAAGACCTCAGTTTTGGGGATAAGAATGCATTATTTGACAAAAAATTGCTGGGAAATTTGGAAATTAGTATGGCAGAAACTAGACATTGACCCACACTTAACACCATACACCAAGATACGGTGAAAAATTGGTTCATGACCTAGGTATAAAGAATGAGATTATACATTGGAAGAGCATAGGATAGTTTACTTCTCAGACCTATGGAAGAGGAAGGAATTTATGACCAAAGAAGAACTAGAGATCCCTATTGACTAAAAAATAGAACATTTTGATTATATCAAATTGAAAAGTTTTTGTACAAACAAAACTAATGCAGACAAGATTAGAAGGGAAACAATAAACTGGGAAAACATTTTTACAGTCAAAGGTTCTAATAAAGGCCTCATTTCCAAAATATATGGAGAATTGAGTCTAATTTATAAGAAATCAAGCCATTCTCCAATTGATAAATGGTCAAAGGATATGAACAGACAATTCTCAGACAAAGAAACTGAAACTCTTTCTAGCCACATGAAAATATGCTTCAAGTATTAATCAGAGAAATGCAAATTAAGACAACTCTGAGATATTACTACACACTTGTCAGAATGGCTAGAATGACAGGGAAAAATAATGCAGAATGTTGGAGGGGTTATGGGAAAACAGGGATATTGATACATTGTTGGTTGAATTGTGAATACATCCAGAAAGCAATTTGGAACTATGCTCAAAAAGTTATCAAACTGTGCATACCCTTTGATCCAGCAGTGCTACTACTGGGCTTATATCCCAAAGAGATACTAAAGAAACGAAAGAGGCCTGTATGTGCCAAATTGTTTGTGGCAGCCCTGTTTGTAGTGGCTAGAAACTGGAAAATGAATGGATGCTCATCAATTGGAGAATGGTTGAGCAAATTGTGTTATATAAATGTTATGGAATATTATTGTTCTGTAAGAAATGACCAGCAGGATGAAAACAGAGTGGATTGGCGAGACTTACATGAATTGATGCTAAGTGAAATGAGCAGAACCAGGAGATCATTATATACCTCAACAATGATACTGTATGAAGATGTATTCTGATGGAAGTGGATTTCTTTGACAAAGAGCTCTAACTCAGTTTCAATTGATCAAGGATGGACAAAAGCAGCTACATCTAAAGAAAGGACACTGGGAAATGAATGTAAATTTCTTTCATTTTTGTTTTTCTTCCCAGGTTATTTTTACCTTCTGAATCCAATTCTTTCTGTGCAACAAGAGAACTCTTTAGTTCTGCACACATATATTGTATCTAGGATACACTGTGACATATTTAACTTGTATAGGACTGCTTGCCATCTGGAGGAGGGGGTAAAGGGAGGGAGGGGAAAAGTCAGAACAGAAGTGAGTCCAAGGGATAATGTTTTAAAAAAAAATTACCCAGGCATGGGCTCTGTCAATAAAAAGTTAGAATAAAAAAAAACTAAATAAAAAAAAATTTGATCAATTTAGAGTGAATCAGATTTATTTTTGTCAGTTCTTTTTAAACTAAACATAAAGATTGAAACAAAGGTGAAGTTGAAATAAGAAGAGAAGGTAAATATCTTTTTTTTTCGATGTTGTCTATGACAATAATTCACAAAATTGTATTCACTATCAAAAGTTTATCCTAAATATTAGCAAAGAATTTTAAGTAGATAATTTGTCTTTATGAAAGTAGTGTTTAAGTCTGTATTTTTAAATGTTTCAGTCTTTATCCATGGAGCAACTGGTTATGGTTAGAAGAAATGAACAAGCATTTTATTTGCTTATGTTCATGTTGTTGTCCATTAGAAAAGACTTTGTAGGATATATCACGTTCAATTTCACAATCCAAAGAGAGTATCAGGAGAAGAAACCACCATCAGGTGAACATGATAAAGCTGAGGCTGTGAAATAGTATTCACAATGTTCCATTTGATAAATAAATGCAAAACATAGGACTCTCATGATGTACAGAACATGTTTTTAGAGGGAAATGAAAAAGTAAACATTTTGAGCTTGGAAAAAAGTGGCTCAGTACTCTGTCTTTAACAATTAGATTTTTAAAAAGAAATGAAAAGTGGGTAGGAAGGAAAGAATGATGAGAAGGAGGGAGAAAAACTTTTAAGACTAATGTGCAAAGTTATTTTCCACAAGATTACATTTGGGAAAGAGATACTAAAGAAAAGAAAGGGACCTGTATGTGCCAAAATGTTTGTGGCAGCCCTGTTTGTAGTGGCTAGAAGCTGGAAAATGAAAGGATGTCCATCAATTGGAGAATGGTTGAGTAAATTGTGGTATATGAACATTATGGAATATTATTGTTCTGTAAGGAACGACCAGCAGGATGAATACAGAGAGGACTGGCAAGACTTACATGAACTGATGCTGAGTGAAATGAGCAGAACCAGGAGATCATTATATACCTCAACAATGATACTGTTTGAGGATGTATTCTGATGGAAGTGGACCTCTTCAATGAAGAGAGCCTTAATTGATCAAAGATGGACAGAAGCAGCTACACCCAGAGAAAGAACACTGGAAATGAATATAAACTGCTTGCATTTATGTTTTTCCTCCCAGGTTATTTATACCATCTGAATCCAATTCTCCCTTTGCAACAAGAAAACTGTTTGGTTCTGCACACATATATTGTATCTAGGATATACTGCAACCCATTCAACATGTAAAGGACTCTTGCCATCTCGGGGAAGGGGTGGAGGGAGGGAGGGGTAAAATCGGAACAGAAATGAATGCAAGGGATAATGCTGTAAAAATTACCCTGGTATGCGTTCTATCAATAAAAAATTATTAAAAAAAAAAAAGATTACATTTGGGAAATTGCACAGCATTTTCAATAATTTCTAGATATTCCTGTATATACACAAAATAATAAACAACTCCTCTCTTGCCCCTTTAAACAATAAAACTTAACATCAATTTTCTTCTGATGATGTGATATAGGTGGGCATCATGGAAAAAACATAATGCCTTTAAAATGAAAATTAAGGAATAACCAGAGATTTGGTAAGATATACATTTTGTTTATGTTGGCTATAGCAAAATACTAGAAAGACTCAAATTCAGGAAATTGCATAAAAGATTGTTGTTGAGTCATTTCAGTCATGTCTGACTCTTCATGACACAATTTTTGGAGATTTTTTGGCAAAGATATCACAGTGATTTTCCATTTCTTTCTCCAGTTCATTTTAACGATGATGAATTGAGGCAAACAGGGTTAAGAAACTTGTCCAGCTAGAAATTGCCTGAGGCTGGATTTAAACAGATGAAGATGTCTTATATGCATAAAAATAGCATCAAGGAAATATATGTTTAAAAAGTAAAATATATCAGTTATGAGTCAAGAGCAAAAGTTAGGATGTGAATAATTTATGTGCCATACAGTTACCTACAAGATGTTAAAAGATCTAGAAAAGGCCTCTAGCATTAAAATATATATATATATAGAGAGAGAATTATTGAAATATTGTATACCAGGATTGTAAATGAGAAGTTACAAATAGATGGCACAATTAGTAGGAGTAATAATGATAACAACTAACATTTGATGAATATTTACATCAATGGAACTATAAATATTGAAGATTTGAAGTAGAAAATATGAAAATGGAAAAATTTCTTCTCTGTCTTACTTCAAGTTCCAACTAATATCCTACCTTTTAAAAGAAAAGTTTCCCAATCTTCTTTAAAACTAATCTATATATTTTTCTTTTTGAATATAGTACTACATTTCAATTTCTCATTTTTAAGAGTTCTCAAGTCTTATGTGATCCTTGCTGTAGTCTTTGATACTTAAATTATTTCTTTCTGAATTTCTTGCAGGATTTTTTTTTCTTTGATGGTAGAACTCTACATTTTATCTGTGACATTCTTAGGACTTTCCCTTTGGGGTTCCTTTCAGGAAATGATTAATAGATGCTTTCTTTCTTTATCTTGACCTCTGGTTCCAATAGATCTACATAATTTTCATTTTGAAATTCTTAAAATATAGTACCCAACATTTATTTTTCAAGTTATGATTTTCAGAGATTTCAATGGTTCTTAAATTATTTTTCTCCAGCTTATTTTTGGGTCAGTTTTTTTTCTTAAATCATATATATTGCATTCTCTTGTACTTTTTCCCATTTTTTATTTTGTTCTAATATTTCTTGAGATCACTGGATTCTGCTCAGACAGAAGTCAACAAGCATTTATTGAGTCCTAGTTTTCAGATTTTCCATTATTTGCATTATGCAAGGTGATAGTTAAGTTGTTTGAAAAGGCCAAATAGTCTAGCCTACTTATTCAATTTCCAAATATTTCTGTAAGAGTTTTTATTTCATTTTCAAATTTCTTACTTTATTTCTTCTTGGTATTCCTGTAGTCCTTATGGAAAATTCATTTTCTTTTTGAGTCTATGCTTTCAGTCATCGTGGTGTTGTCTTTATATTATTATTACTGGTTGTTATTTTATTTATTTATTTCTCTCTCCAACCTTAGTTCTAGCAATGACATTTTTGACAGGATCAACAGTACCCTGACACAAAATGTATTTTGGTGGAGTTGTTTGTCCCCTTTGATCTCACCCTGGGTCCCTTGGATTCTTTTACTAAACTCCACACTTTGGGTTTGTCTCTTTTGGATCTTTAATATTTCAAAGTGCCAAATCTTCAGACTGAGCCTTTCAAGACAGATTATTAAAGATTTTAAAGTCCCAGGAGTTGTCTCATTCTGATCTGAACACTGAGGTTTGATCTAAACAGGAAGATAAGCATTATACTGGGTCCTGATCACTGCCTTCTGCTATTTGTCTGGAGCTTCTAAAGCCCAAGTCTGAGGCTTACTGACCATTGTAGATCAATGTCAAGGAATCTCTCAGGCATAGTTTTTGCTCCTGTGCTTCCTTCTGACTTTTTGTGCAGTTTCAGGGTGGAAGAAGTCATTGATTTTGAGGGTTCTGAACAATCATTAGATATTTTAGGATTATGCTATACGTGATATATATATGTGTGTGTGTGTGTGTGTGTGTGTGTATGGTGGGAACCACTGCAGTATAGGTGAAAGCTATCTATCATTTAAGCAGCCTTTTCTCAGTATTCTCCATTTCCCCATGTAGTTTGTTTGAGTTTTTTGAGGATGATAGAAATTACTCGCTTTCCAAACATCTTAACCCATCTCATCACATTAAGTAATTTGCTGATTTAAGTGATTTTTTTGTTGTTATTGCTGAAATCCAATATACATATGTATCCTATTGGTGAACTTATGAAGAATTCTTTAAGTCCTTCAGGTATCAATTGAAAATGCATATATGAGGTAATATATGTAAAACTACACTAACATAGTGTGGGTAAAGAAATCCTCAGAAACTATTAAAATGTAACAAACCAACCCATCCAGTCAGATTTAAATAAATCTCAGGGGTCAATAAACATATATTGAGTATTAAAATCAAAGGTAAAAAAAAAAAGACAGTCTTTGCCTACATCTCACATTCCATACCAAAATAAGGTCAAAATGATTTGGTCATAAAGAATGATATTACAAATAAATCAGGAGAGCAAGGGATAATTTACCTATCAGATCTTGGAGAAGGGAAAAATTTATGACCAAAGAAGAACTAAAGAACATTGTGAAAGTTAAAATGGATAACATTGATTACATTAAATTAAAAAGGTTTTGCACAAACAACACTAACGGAAACAAAATTAAAAGAGGAGTGCAAAGCTGGAAAAAAATCTTTACAGCCAGTGTTTCTGATAAAAGTCTCATTTCTAAAATATATAAAAACCTCTGTCAAATTTAAAAGAGTACAAGTCATTCCCCAATTGATAAATGGTCAAAAGATATAAACAATTTTCACAATGAAATTAAAGCCCTGTATAGCTATATGAAAATGCTCTAAATCACGATTGATTAGAGAAATGAAAATTAAAACAACCATGAGTTACTACCTCAAACTTCTCAGATTGGCTAAGAGACAGGAAAACATAATGATAAATGTTGGAGAAGATGTGGTAAATTGGGGCACTAATTCATTGTTGGTGGAATTGTAAAATGATCCAACCATTCTGGAGAATAATTTTGAATTATGCCCAAAGAGTGATAAAACTGTGCATGCCCTTTGACCAGTGCCATTCCTAGATCTGTATCCCAAGGAAATGTTAAAGGAGGAAAAAGGACTCACATGTGCAAAAATGTTTGTAGCAGATCTTTTTGTGGTTTCAAAGATTTGGAAAATGAGTAGATGCCTATCATTTGGGGAATGTCTGAACAAGTTGTAGTTATATGAAGATGATGGAATCTTATTTTTTTTACAAAAAATAATGAACAAGCTGTTTTAGAAAGGCCTGAAAGATTTATATGAACTAATGTTCAATGAAACATGCAGAGCCAGGAATATATTTACACAATCATAGCAAGAATGTGCGATGATCAGCTATTAATAACTTCTTTCTTTTCAGTGGTGCAATGATCCAAAGCAATCCCAATAGATTTTAGACAGAAAATGCCATCTGCATACAAAAAAGAACTAAGAAGACTAAATGTAAATCAACACATGCTAGGTTTACTTTTTCCTGTTTTTTTTTTAATCTCTCTTATGTTTTTTCCCTTTTGTTTTGATTTTTCTCTCCCAACATGATTCATAAAGTAGTGTGTATTAAAAATAAATAAATTTACTAGGAAAAAAGATAGTCCTTGAAGTCAAAGGAGTTATAATGGAGAAAGTCCAGAAAAAATAAAAATAACAGCATGGTGTTATATAAGCATGCTTATCTAATATAATTCTAGAAAGATTTGGACAATTTTTCCTTAGAAAACTGAATGGAGTGTGCAGTGATGTGGCAACTCATATGGATCATTGCTATGAGCTGTCCTTACTAGGTGGTACTGAGTAACACCTAGCAATTTAGCTGCTAAGAAATCAGGAAACATTTTGAGGACATTTAAGGTGATGAAAAGCACTACAGACACTATAGGTAGAAATTATAGCAACCACAATAACATACGCAAAGTTCTTAATGGGAATTACCCCACAACAAATGAGATTTTGATAGAAATAGCATCTAAGAAAGCCAAAGCCACTATAAGCCATTATTGTAAGTTGTTATGGAAATGAAGGTCTCCTTTGCCAAGAAGCAGAGAGTGGGGGGATGTAATAAGAAACTAACATAATGATTTAATGATTTTATCCAAGTAGAATCAGTATCCTTTTGTAATAGGTCATGACATAGTATCTTATGTTCTAGTAGACATCCTAGTCCTTTAGCTGAAAATCTTTTATCAGTTCCATGGTCTATTAACTCAGATAAGTGATGGCAAGCAAGACTTGCTATTTATTTTGACAGCATTTAGAGTAAAATTTGGAGTTTTCATATATTTATGGATAAAGATCCTCCACAATTTGCCAGTTACGACTTGCTTTGTAAACACAAAATATTGGTGGTAGATCCGTAATTATCTATATTTTCAGGGATGACTTGATTGTTCTCAGGTTGTTCTGAAGGCATTTTACTGCATCTTCACATTTTGAAATTCCAGTTTTACATCACAATGGAATGCAGTTCTTCATCAAGTAAATAAGCAAAGTCAAAGAAAAGAAAAATAATAGGACAGAATTTTTTAGTACTTTCAATGTACTTTTTTTAGTACTTATCAAATGGGAGTTCTAGAATTCAGTTTGTTATTAAGTTCAGAAAAATGAATATGTTTTCTGTGCTTGCAATAATTTTAAAGGGATTTTTTAAAACATCAAAGTTAGACTAGAAAAACATTCAAAGTGACAAAGATTTTTTTTAGCATGACATCTCAAAAGTTTATACAAATTTGAAAGTTTAAAATGTAGCATTGTAATGCTGAAAAAGTCAGTAGACAGGTACATAACTTATTTTTCTTTCATTTAACAAGTTCTTTGAAATAATATGAATGTTCCACTAAATTTCCAGTTCATGGCATGTTTTTCTATTGTCATTTCCAACATTGATTATATTGTGGAATTCCATATTTCTAGGCTGAATTAAACTATAAAAAGTACCAGTTGTCTATATTCAAAATGACATTTTTCCAGGTCTCAAATGTCTTATTTATACACAATGAAATTCTTCCAGATGGTTAATATTTAGGACTAATACATATAATTGATGATAGTATTACATGAGCACAACTAACTTTTTTTCAGAAAAAAATTGATGTGAAGTTTGATTTGTCATTTAACAAAATTGTATTTGTGACAGAAGAAAATATTTTTAAAGTTTTTTTTTTAATGAGCCAAGATAGGTATTTTTTTAATGCCCCAGAGAACACAAAAGGAAAATATGGAATCCAAAGACCTGATTTTGAATCTCAGCACTGCCATTTACAATCTATGTGACCTTGGGAAATCATTTCAACTCTTTAGGACTCAACTTGACTCATCTTTACATGAAATGGCTGGATTTTTTTTCCCCTCTATAGTCTTTTCAGTCTCAAAATCCAAATACTTCTGAATCATGAAATGAAGTATCATGGAAATTCATAAAATATTTTATCTTACTAGTTATATTCCTTTTTTAAATTTTTGATTGTAGTAAGTTTATTTATTTTTAATGCACATTGCTTTATGAAACATGTTGGGAGAGAAAAATCAGAGCAAAAGGGAAAAACTATGGGGGAGATTTTTTAAAAAAACAGAAAAAAGAAGTGAACATAGCACATGTCTAGTTATCTTCCTTAATATGAACTTTCATTTGAATTCTAACCCTCTAAACTTATCTCTATAGTGCTACCTAATAAAATGCCCCCAAAACACATTTATTATCATTCAAAGTATTTACGATTTTATCAATGTAGATTTGCCATCTGATCAGTAAGATTATACTCTTTCCATCTTTCATTAAAAAAAAATTATTCATGTCCTCCTACAAATACTACGAAGAAAATCTACCTCTCACACTGAAGGATTTACCCTAGGTATTTTAGCATCCTGTTAGTAATGAATGACAACCTTATCCATCTATTATCTTATACCCTTGCTAAAGGAAGGTCTAGAGCCTTTCCTGATGGTATCTTTTATTTCACACATGCATTCAAGTCTTGGTAATAATCAGTTACAGCACAATTACATCTACCATGCATTCCCTCCACTAGTTTTTGGCTCACCCATAATCTTTTCTTAAGGAGATTTTAGTGTTCCATGACTCACAGTCATATAACATCACTGGAAAAATATTGCTGTTACAAATGTGGGGGTTTGTGCCAGGGAACAAATTGGAATCACTGCATGTACTATATAATTTCCTGAATCCATTCCTCTATTCTTTTTTTTTTTTTTTTTTAATCAACTCACTGTCCATCTTGACTGCCTATCCCAGATAGATGTGCTGATGGGCTGTCCATCAGGGAGTTCCATGTCACACAGCCTGTACTTCATAAATGCTTGTTCAATTGAATTGAATATAAAATCTTGGGCAATTTACAACATACAGGCTTTCCTTACCTACAAAATAAAAAATATGGATTACCTAATCTCTAACTCTCCTTTCATATCTGATGGTATGGGCTTATAGGTAAATATTTAAAATGTTGCCTCTCGTGTCACTATTTTAAGAGAGCAAAAACTTTGAAAATCTTAATTTTGTATTTAGGGAAATCTATCTTTTCATGATTAAAATGTATCAGAAACACTTATGCTTGCAAAGTAAACCCATATATATCCTCAATAAGGCTTATTAAAATTCTTTAGTAGCTGAACTTTAAGGTTAGTCTTAACTGAAAGGAACATTTGTATATTGGAATGAGTTCTTGAGTTCAGATACTAGATCTGCTATATATTATTAGCATTGTGTGCCCTTTAAGCAAGTTATTTTAACTCGATGAGATTTTGTCCTATAATATAAAAGGAAGATAATAATATTTAATACTACCAAACTCACAGGGTTATGTGACAATAGTGTTTTGTAAACCTTCAACAATTAGACAAGATTTGCTAAAAGTCTTAGTGCAGTTTTGAGCCTAAAGTAATTAAAGCTTAATTCCTCACTAAAACTTTTATAATACTCTTTACATGGGGTATTTAGGTGATATAATAGATAAAGCATTGAACCTGGAATCAGGAAGGCCTGAATTCAAATTTGGCCTTATATGCTATCTGTATGATCCTGGACAAGTCATTTAATATTTTGCCTCACTTTTCTCATAAGCAAAATTATCTGGGTCTTCAGGATCTTTGACAAGAAAACCCCAAATGGGGTCATAAATAGTCATACACAAATGAAATAACTGGACAGCATACGCACCCAATCCACATGCATGTAATACATATGTATACACATAAACATGTTTACAATTGTGTACTGAGGTAGGTTTAAGTCACTGTAGCACAATGCAAAGAGATTGATAGTCAGAAATACTTAGATTTATATACAGATACTGATATTCAAGTGTCCTGGATATATGACCCTAATCAAATCACATTCTCTAATTAAACATGGCAATTTCTCAATAAGCAGTAATGTGCATTAGTAGATTACCAAGCAATCCATGTGCATATGAACATATATTAATGAATGATCTCGGGCAAATAATTCAGAATATATCAAAAGACACACTCAGATATTAGGAGATGACCATTAAGAGCAGGACATTGCTATTACCAACCTCAACATATTGGCGTTATTAATTCCCTGCTGACTTGTTCTCAATAATAGCTCTTCACTTAATGTACCAACATTGCTGTTTTTCTTTGTTTTCCTAGACATGATTTTTTTTTTGTACCTTAAATTCTGCATTATCACCTGTTCATGAAACCTTGGGGGGGAAAGAAAAACCTTTGTATCATTCCTCATGTTCCTGACAGAAAATTATCACCTTTTATATGATGTAAGGAGTCCCAAGATTTCAAAAGTAGTGCCACATATCTGTGATATGCTTCACAAAAAAAAAAAAAAATAGCATCTTCTACTTAGTCTCAAAAGGCTTGCGACAAATGTGTTTGTATTTTGGATTCTACAACCAAGCACAAGACTTTAGTTGTTCCAGTGTTTGTTTGTTTGTTTCTTTAAAATATAGGTCTTTGAATATCACTTTGCAATCTATACACATGATTACAGAACGGAGAATTACTTATAGCATATATAAACTGAATTTAAAACAACCGGAATGAAATTAGATTAATGCTAATGTAAACTGCTAAGCAAAAGAATGGGACATTTTAAAAGAGGAGATATAGATTGCTTGCTTCTAAGTCAAGAAACTTTTGTTGACCTGAAACCTTGAAAGATGAACTAAGTCTGACAAGCAGACAAGTGAGCCAACTATTCTTCCTTCTTCTCATGTTCTTTTCCTGAGCAACATCACATTTTTCTTTCCAGAAACTGAGTTCTTTCAAATATCCACAGGAATGAGTAAGTTGAGTGATGGTCCTTAATATTGACAGGATCAGAAAAATCATGTAAAACAAATATTACTCCAAACTAAAATAATATTTTTAAATGCAATAGGGAGAAAGGGGAACAACTCAAAACTCATACAAAATTATATTTTTGAACAAATGATTCTTCTTCATGGGACATTTGTTTAAAATTTAGATTTAAATTACTTTCTACTGGAGGCAGATCCAAGAAGACAGAGAGGACACACATGCTTCTTTCTGAGCTTTCCTGCTTCCTCACACTATTTATGAAATGTAGCCTCTGAATTAGTGCTGGAATGTCAGAGCCCATGAATAATGGGAGTGCAACACATTACCATCTGAAGATAATCTCCAAGATCACCAGAAAAGGTCTGTTTTGGTCATGCGCGGGCAAGTGAGGAGGCCAGGCACAGGCATAGGCAGGCAAACAGAGAATAGAGACCAGCACATTCTGAGCAGACTGGGGGCAGGTTGTGGTCTCTGCACCACAGAGGACTCTACCACACAGAGAAGTTATAAAACTTCCAACACTAACACAGAGGGCAAAAAGTATACCCCAAAGTGCTGAAGTCTCACAGAACCTGGCCACACACCTTGAGAGTGACTCAGCACGATCCCAGCACAGCTACTGGTGTTTCCTGATGACTGTTGAAGAAGCTTGGAAAGCCCTCATTGCCCCAAATGCATACCCCATTATTTTTTAATGAGTATAAAAGGCAAAGCAAGCTCTAACTATAGATGGCTTCTATAGTGAAAGAGAGCAGATTTCAATCCCTGAAGAGATTAAAAATTGTCTCTAGATAAAGCCCAAAGGGGAATATAGACTGGTCCCCACTACTCAAAGCTCTTCCAGAAGAAATTAAAAAAAGATCTTAAAAGAAAACTAGAAGAATGAGGAAAGAAAAGGACTCCCTGAAATCATGGTGAAAAAAAGAGCCTAGACACTATTTTTCAGGAAATCATAAAAAACAACTGTCATCAAATCAGAAAATAAAATAGCCATTGAAAGAATTCATCAAACACCTCCTGAAAGAGACTCTAAAATTAAAACTCCAAGGAATATTGTGACTAAATTTCAGAACTATTGGACCAAGGAAAAAATATTACAAGCAGCCAGAAAAAAAAAATTCAAATATCAAGGAGCCACAATAAGGATTACTCAGGATCTAGCAGCATCCACATTAAAGAATTGAAGGACCTGGAATCTGATATTCCAAAAGGCAAAGAAACTTGGAATGCAGCCAATAATGAATTGCCCAGCTAAACTAAGAATTTTCTTCCAGAGAAGAAGATGGGCATTCAGTGAAACAGGTGAATTCCATTTATTTCTGATGAAAAAACCAGAGCTAAACAAAAATAAATAAATAAATAAATAAATTGACCTCCAAATATAGGACTCAAGAGTCCTATAAAATATAAATATAATATAAAATAATAATAATAATATAAAATATAAAATGATATAAATAATAATATAAAATATATAAAATAATATAAAATAATATAAAAAGGTAAAAAGAACTCTTGAAAACTGTATTTCTGTTATGGATATACATAGAGAGTACATGTATAATTTGATTTTACTATTATAATATAAAAAAGGAACTAAAGGTGCAAAAGAGATTATAGAAGAAAAAGGGAAAAGTGGAGGTAGAAAGAGGGAAATGGTATCCCACGAAGGGGCAAAGGAAACCTATTATATCTGAGGGAAAGAAGGGAAGGGGTAAACATGTGAATCTTACTCTCATCAGATTTGGCTCAAAGTGAAAATATTAGGCATATTTGGTTTACACAGAAACTTCTCTCACCTCATAAAAAAGTGGGAGAAGAAAAGGGAAAAGAAATAGATTAGGCTAAATAGAAGAGAATATAGAAATAGTAGGGGAAATGTTTAAGAAAGGGGGAGAGACTATAAAGAGGAAGGAGGGATTCTAAAGAGGGAAGGCTGTGCAAGGCAAGTGATACCAAATACTGGGAGCTGGGTAAGGAGGAAAGGAAAGAGAGAAGTATAATCTGGGGATGATAAGATGGCAGGAAATACAGAATTAGTAGTTTTAATTATAATTGTGAATGGGATGAACTCTCCAATAAAGCAGAGGTGGATAGCAGACTGGATTAAAAGCCAGGATCCTACAATATGTTGTTTACAGGAAACACATTTAAAGCAAGGAGATACATACAGAGTAAAGGTAAAAGCCTGGAGCAGAATCTAATATACTTCAAGTGAAGTCCAGCAAAAATTTATCTAATTAAAAGAGATAAGGAAAAAATATCTTGCTAAAGGTTACCATAGATAAAGAACCAATGTTCTTTATCAATGGTAATTGATATCAATATATCAATGGTATCATTGGTAAACATATATGCACCAAGTGGTATAGCATCTAATTCCTAAAGGAGAAGTTAAGAAAGCTGCAAAGAAAAATTGATATCAAAACTATAATAATGGGGGATCACAAACTTGCTCTCTCAGAACTAGATAAATCAAACCACAAAATAAATAAAAGAGAAGTTAAAGAGGTAAATAGAATACTAAAAAAGTTAGGTATGATAGATCTTTGGAGAAAACTGAACGGTGACAGAAAGGAGTACACTTTCTTCTCAGCAGTTCACTGAAGCTACACAAAAACTGACTATATATTAGAGAATATAAACGCAAAATAAAGAACACAAAATCAAATACAGAAAGACAGAAAATAGTAAATGCATTTTTTTTCCAGATCATGATGCAATAAAAATTTCATTCAATAAAAAGCCAGGGGAAAATAGACCAAAAAGTAATTTGAAACGAAATAATCTCATCCTAAAGAATGAATGGGTGAAACAGGAAATCATAGACACAATAATTTCATCCAAGAGAATGACAAAAAATGAGACAACATACCAAATTGTGTGGGATGCAGCCAAAGTGGTAATAAGGGGAAATTTTATATCTCTAGATGCTTACTTGCATAAATAGAGAAGGAGGAGATCAATGAATTGGGCTTCCAATTTAAAAAGCTAGAAAAAGAGCAAATTAACCCCCCCAATGAAATACCAAACTTGAAATTCTAAAAATGGGAGAGATTAATAAAATTGAAAGTTAAAAAAAAAAAACTATTGAATTAATAAATAAAACTAAGAGTTGGTTTTATGAAATAAAACACCAAAACAGATAAACCTTTGGTAAATTAGATTAGAAAAGGAAAGAAGAAAATCAAATTGTTAGTTTTAAAAATGAAAAGAGAGAACTTTTCACTAATGAAGAGGAAATTAGAGCAATAATTAATTAGGAGTTACTTTGCCCAAACTTTATGCTAACAAATTTGATAACCTAAGTGAAATGGATGACTACCTTCAAAAATATAGGCTGCCCAGATTAACAGAGGATGAAGTAAATTGCTTAAATAGTCCCATTTTAAAAAAATAAATAGAACAAGCTATTAATCACCTCCTCCAGAAAAATATCCCCAGGACCAGTTGGATTTACATGTGAATTCTACCAAACATTTAAAGAACAATCAACTTCAATGCTATATAAACTATTTGAAAAAATAGGGAAAGAAGGAGTTCTATCAAATTCCTTTTATGACACAGATATAGTCTGTGTCACCTAACCTAGGTAGGATGAAACAGAAAAAGGAAATTTTAGATCAATCTCCCTAATGAATATTGATGCAAAAATCTTAAATAAAATAGTAGCAAAAAGATTACAGAAAATCATTCCCAGAATAATACACTATGACCAAGGAGGATTTAAACCAGGAATGCAGGGCTGGTTCAATGTTAGGAAAAATATTAGCATAATTGACTATATCAATAATCAAATTATCAAAAATCATATCATCATCTCAATGGATTCAGAAAAAGCATTTGATAAAATTCTACATCCATTCCTCTTAAAAACACTAGGGAATATAGGCATGGATAAGCTTTGCCTTAAAATTGTCAGTAATATTTATTTAAAACCATCAGCAAGCATCATATGTAATGGGGATAAACTGGAACCATTCCCAATAAGTTTTGTTCAATATTGTAATAGAAATGTTAGCTTTGACAATAAGAGATGAAAAAGTATAAAGGGTTGAAACTCTTGAGTTGATGCACTGAGGTCAGATAACTGAGCACGTAAGGCTAATTACTGATTGGACAATACTCTATAAGCATATGCTTGGAAAATGGCCCTGTATACTATTCTTTGCCTGCTCAATAATTGGTGTATACAGAGAATTGTCGGAGGGACTAGGAGGTGGAGTAAGACTAGCCAGAGTCACTCTTGGGCGGGAGAAGAAGAGGAGAGGTCATGGTGATCCTGTGTTCATCCAATTCACATCTACCCCTAAAGACCAAGCATAAAGACCAAGGACTTTTGCTTATCCTGACTCTGGCTGATTCTAAGGTATCCAGGGTGTGAACTCAGTCTTCACCAAAAAGAGATTAAAGGAATTAGAGTAGGTAATACGGAAACAAAATATATCACCCTTTGCAGATGATATGATGGTATACTTAGAAAACCCCAGAGAATCTACTAAAATGCTATTAGAAATAATCCACAACTTTAACAAAGTTGCAGGATACAAAATAAATGCACATAAATAGTCAGCATTTTTATACATCACTAAGAAAATCCAATAACAAGAGATAGAAAGAGAAATTCCACTTAAAATAACTACCGGTAGTAGAAAATATTTGGGGATCTATCTGCCAAGGGAAAGTCATGAATGATATGAGCAAAGCTATAAAACACTTTCCACAAAAATAAAGTCAGATCTAAACAACTGGAAACATATTAAGTGCTCTTGGATAGGTCGAGCGAATATAATAAAGATGATGATATTACCTATACTAATCTATTTATTTAGTGCTATACCAATCAAACGCCCTAGAAAATATTTTACTGACCTATAAAAAATAACAAAATTCATCTGGAATTTCAAGGGAACTAATGAAAAAAAAAACATAATCAAATGAAAGTGACTTCTAGCTGTACCAGATCTAAAACTATATTATAAAGCAGCAGTATTCAAAACCATTTGGTACTGGCTATGATTCAATGGAACAGATTAAATACAGAGGACAAAATAGGCAATGACTATAGCAATCTAGTGTTTGACAAACCCAAAATACCCCAGCTTTGGAGATAAGAATTCAATATTTGACAAAAACTGCTGAGAAAATTGAAACTAGCATGACAGAAACTAGACACTAACACACACTTAACACCACACCGTACATTAATATAAGGTCAAAATGGGTTCATGATCTAGATATAAAGAATGAGATTATAAAATTAGAAGAACATAGGATAGTTTTGCCTCTCAAACTTGTGGAGGAGGAAGGAATTTGTGACCAAAGAAGAGCCAGACATCATTATTGATCACAAAATAGAAAATTTTTGATTATATTAAATTAAAATTTTTGTACAAAACTAATGCAGACAAGATTAGAAGGGAAGCAATAAACTGGGAAAACATTTTTACAATTGAAGGTTCCGATAAAGGCCTCATTTCCAAAATATATAGAGAATTGTCTCAAATTTATAAGAAATCAAGCCATCTCCCAAATGATAAATGGTCAAAAGTTATGAATAGACAATTTTGGATGAAGAAATTGAAACTATTTTAGTCATATGAAAAAGTGCTCCAAATCACTATTGATCAGAGAAATACAAATTAAGACAATTCTGAGATACTACTACACACCTCTTAACTTGGCTAAGATGACAGGAAAGGATAATATCCAATAAAGATAACTTTCTATCTAAAGTGTCCTTTAAGAATAGCTGAGCATTCACAATCTCACAACTTTACAAAGAACTATCTCAATGTTTGAACTTAGTGTGAGAAGAAAATAGTGCATATGTCACAAGGAACTCCTGGATGAGTAAGTTTTCTGTACAAGGAAAGATGGGCACCTTCTTTGTTACTTAAGTATCTTAGAAAATTGTATATATCTGGGAAAGGTTAAGTTTCTTCTCCAAAGTTATTGTAATATGTGTTGAAGGCAGAAACATGTCTTCCTGACTTCAAGGTTACTTCTCTGTTCCGTTGGCCATGCTATTTCTGCCATCTCACAGTATATGTTCAAAATGAATTTGCAGAATTGAATAACATAATAATGTTAGCCATATGCTATTTTATTAATAAAATTAGTAATATATATACTCTCCACTCATGATAAGTCATCCATTTCCAGATGGAATCACTTCATAAATTTGAAGTCCTTTAATTGAATATTTTTAATTGAAGAGTTTAAAAGAATGTACATTTTAAAATTTATCAGATCACAGAAATATACTAAAAAGTTTCTTTTTATTTTACCATTTTCCTTTTTATGTTTGAAAAATAATACAGATGATTTTACCTAATCTTAAAGGTGAGTTATATATTAGTGTCTTACATTTATATTGGAATAGATTACACTAGAGATCATAAATTCAATCATTTCTTTTTACAGATTAGGAAACTAAGATTCTTCAAAACTTCACAAAGATATTATTTCAGCTTTTGACCTTAGAGAAGGAAGAAAATAGGAGATGTGTCTGTGATTTCTTTTTTTTTTAATTTTATTTTTTATTATTTATTTTAATAGCTTTTTATTTACAAGTTATATGCATAGGTAATTTTACAGCATTGACAATTGCCAAACTTCTTGTTCCAATTTTTCCCCTCCTTCCCCCTACCCCTTCCCCTAGATGGCAGGATGACCAATACATGTTAAATATGTTAAAGTATAAATTAAATACATAATAAGTATACATGTCCAAACCGTTATTTTACTGTACCAAAAAAATTGGACTCTGAAATAGTGCACAATTTGCAGGTGGGCAAAAATATAGGGATTGGGAATTCAATGTAATGGTTCTTAGTCATCTCCCAGAGTTCCTTCACTGGGTGTAGCTGGTTCAGTTCATTACTACTCCATTGAAACTGATTTGGTTCATCTTATTACTGAAGATGGCCAGGTCCATCAGAATAGATCATCATATAGTATTGTTGTTTAAGTACATAATGATCTCCTGGTCCTGCTCATTTCACTCAGCATCAGTTCATGTAAATCTCTCCAGGCCTTTCTGAAATCATCCTATTGGTCATTTCTTACCAAACAATAATATTCCATAATATTCATATATCACAATTTATTTAGCCATTCTCCAACTGATGGGCATCTACTCAGTTTCCAGTTTCTGGCCACTACAAAGAGGGCTACCACAAATATTCTTGCACATACAGGTCCCTTTCCCTTCTTTAAGATCTCTTTGGGATATAAGCCCAGTAGTAACACTGCTGGATCAAAGGGTATGCACAGTTTGATAACTTTTTGAGCATAGTTCCAAATTGCTTTCTGGATGTATTCACAATTCAACCAACAATGTATCAGTGTCTCTGTTTTCCCACATCCTCTCCAATATTCTGCATTATCTTTCCCTGTCATTCTAGCCAGTCTGACAAGCGTACAGTGGTATCTCAAAGTTATCTTAATTTGCATTTCTCTGATCAATAGTGACTTGGAGCATTTTTTCATATGGCTAGAAATAGTTTCAATTTCTTCATCTGAGAATTGTCTGTTTATATCCTTTGACCATTTATCAATTGGAGAATGGCTTGATTTCTTATAAATTAGAGTCAATTCTCTACATATTTTGGAAATGAGGCCTTTATGAGAACCTTTGACTCTAAAAATGTTTTCCCAGTTTATTATTTCCCTTCTAATCTGAGTCTGTGTTAGTTTTGTTTGTACAAAAACTTTTTCAATTTGATATAATCAAAATTTTCTATTTTGTAGTCAATAGTGATCTCTAGTTCTTCTTTGGTCAAAAATTCCTTCCTCTTCCACAGGCCTGAGAGGTAAACTATCCTGTGTTCCTCTAATTTATTTATAATTTCATTCTTTATGCCTAGGTCATGAACCCATTTTGACCTTATCTTGGGTTATGGTGTTAAGTGGGTCAATGCCTAGTTTCTGCCAGACTAGTTTCCAATTTTCCCAGCAATTTTTGTCAAACAGTGAATTCTTATCCCCAAAGCGGGGATCTTTGAGTTTGTCAAACACTAGAGTATTAAAGTTATTGACTGTTTTGTCCTTTGTGTGATTTCTTTAGCACAAGAATCTTCTGGATGAGGAAATTCTCTATAAAAGGGCTGATAGGCCTTTGCCCAGTGTCATATAGCTAGTAAATGTTTAAATACAAACTTTGAAACCAGATTTTGCTTATTTCATGTCCAATGACCTTTGCAGATGTGTCTACTAAGGTTCTCCCTGCCTATTTTTTAAAAATAATATTTTCACAGGTGGCAAAATACTTCCTTTAAAAAAAAGAATTCTAAAATTTGCTTTTATTTAGCTATGTGAGAAGAAAATGGCAGATCAAAGAAGGGATAAGAATTTTGTTTGGGATGGATGAGATGATACATAATGAAAGACAGAAGAGATGGTTGATTAACATTTATTTTACTTCTTTTCTCTCTCAAGAAGACAACAAAATGAACAGTGATGTTGACTTCAATCCCTATTTAAATTCTCAAGCAAATCATTAAAGAAGCAGTCAGTGAATTTCTAGAATGGAAAGTGGTCATTACAAAGAAGTAGCATAGCTTGATTAAGAACAGGTTATGACTAACTAACTTTATTTCCTTTTCCTAACAGGGTTACCAAATTAGTAAATTAAAGGATTGTACTATATGGGTATAGTTAACTGCAAGTTTAACAAATCTTTTGATGAAATATCTCAAATTGTTCTTATGAAAAAGAAAAAAGAAATATGTACAAGAAAGTAATAAAAATCAGGGTTCATAATGTTTAGTCAGTTTTAAAGTGTACTTTTTAGTTCAATACCAGTAGGGTAAGTAAGTATTTCTGCCATTTCACAATATATGTTCAATATGAATTTGCATTTATCACATGGTATTCCTCCAGGTATAAGTTTTAATCCCATACTATTGAAGAAGAAAAATTCAAAGTAGTAAAATGTTTTCTCATAGAATTTGCAAGTGTGAGATAGTTAACATATAGGAGGATATTAAGTAAAATCCCAAAACATCTTTATGCTCTAGAGTGCTAGATTGGGTCTAATAAGATGAACTTTAAAAGGGCAAAAAAAAAAAAAACCCAGCTTACACTTAAGTACCATTTTTTAAAAATCATCTTCATAAGTACAAGAATGGTTACATTGTAATTGTTCTGAAAAAAATGTTTTAGGAATTTTAATGGGCTACCCAGCTCAATACAAATTAGCAGTTTGTTACAACAGCCTATAAGAATGAGATCTTGGTTGCATTGAGAGGGAAAGCTTGAAGAAATAAGGAAGTAATAGTCATGCATCATATATCATCAAGAATATTGTCTTTAGCAGTAAACAACACAATTTAAGAAGGACATGATGAAATTAAGAGAGTACAGAGGAGGACAATAAGGATGGTTAAAGGCATTCAGTCCATGTCATCCAAGGATCAGTTTGGGAATTTGGATCTTTGCCAAGAGAAAAGAAAACAAATAGAGCACCATGGCCCAAAAGAACTAGAGTCAGTGGGCAGAATTTTCAGAGGCAAACATAGGCTTGACGTTAGGAAGAACTATAAGATCCTCAAGAAGATGTTTGGCTGACCATTTGTTGTAATATATAACTGTGGAAATTTTTTTTATACATTTTGAACTAAATGGCAACTCTAGTCCTTTCAGCTCGGAATTTCTGTGCATCTGTGCTGTACATAAAAAATATGTATAATCTGGAAATTCATGAGGAATCAAAGCATATATTCAGACGTCATTTATATTCTACTTAAAGGATAATTTCCGTGAAGGATCAGTGAGTTAAAGGTATTTTTCTGATTTCTGATTCCAGAAAGCCCAGATATGTTGATCTTCTGACATAATGTAACATATCTCTTTTTGGACTCTTCTACCAGAGTAGAACTCTTTGTGAAGGAATATAGAGAAAAGTTACTTTACATTCCATTATAACTATAAAGTTCACAGGCATCACTACCTCCTGCCTTGGAAGTACATCATGATATATTTAAGCATCAATGACTATACTACCATCCAAGATGAATAGTCATATATTCTCTAATGTGGAGGCTGTCTAGGCAGTAATTATGCATTCCTTGGCTAATATCTTACAGATGTCAAGAAAATATAAAGAAAGAAAAATCCTGGGACTGAGTCATGGGACAAAAAAAGTGCCAGTACTGAGAGTGATGTTCTCATTATGGATTGTGAAGAATTACAGAAGCGAAATGTTTTTGATGATGTTTGATCAGAGTGGTTGGTCTCAGAAAGGATACAGGAAAATTGATGTAATAGATTTTGGGAGAGGTCATTATGAGGGAAAAAAAGAATGAGTTAGATTGTTAAGGAAAAAAGGAAAGGAAAATTCTAGAGATAATGAAGTGAGTAAAAGGGGGAAAAGAAGTCAGTGCAAAGAAGATATTAATTGTGAGAAGTAATATTTCAAGAAAACTAATAAAATTTTAAAGATGTAAATAGTTTGAATGAACCAAAAATAACACTTGTTGGGGACAATGTTTTATAATGAATATAAAATTAGCTTTAGATTTAAGATATCCTAAGTTCAAATGTCATATCTAACACATACACTATGTGTTAGTTAAGTAACTTAAGTCACTTAAGATCTTAAATCCACTCACAATTTTTAAGACTATAAGATTCAGAATAATTGCACTACTAGAAAGTTTTCTCACTTCATTACTTGAATGAAATCATAGTTGTAAATGGGGGGAAATAACCCTTGTATATCTCTTCTTTTACCTCATTGCATTTATTAAACTTTAGGTATTATTTAAACTCCATATCTATTGAATGGATATTTTATATTTTGTTTTGGTTTGTTTTTTTAAGATCACCTCAGCCTCTGTCCAGAGCCTTTTGTTCCATTTTAAAATTACATTAAGAAAGTACATTTCAACTCTTTAATGTACAAGACAACAAAAATGACTTCTCTTTTGAAACATCACCCATCTTTCATTCATTATAGGGCCAAAGGTCTGTAGCAACTTCCATAATGTTATTCTAACACAGAGGAAATGATCCCACCCTCTTCTTTACCACTGTGTCTTAACTAATTAAGCAAAGAGATCAGTAGAAAATTTGAATGTGAAGTCTCTTTATTTGAGAGAAGTTTTCCTTTAAACTAAAATCCAGGTTTGATAACTCAGTTTAAGGATTTTTTTTTCCTTTAAAGAAAATAAAAGATAGAAAAATAAATTACAAAGTTGGACTCTAGTAACCTTTGGTATAGTCCAGCTGTTTTATCAGCTGCACCACAAGAAAAATTAACTTTAACCTCTCTTAGCTTTATAATGCCATTGAACTCTTGTCTTGAATACACTGCATTTTGTATGTAAAAGCAAAGTACGTTAACTTTAATATCCTGAATTCTGAAGAGCAAAGATATTGTGTAACTAAAATTTGAACTAAAGACCCCATAAAACCATAGCTTTCTGACCAGAGCTTCTCTCACTTATCAATTACTAAGTACAGACACCATGCACTAAAGACACCATGCACTAAAGAGAGCATGGTCTCATTTTTCTGTTTAGGGAATTGAGTATAGACATCCTTGAAAACTGACAGAAGCATACTCCTTCCTCTGACTTAAAGTGGAAAAGATAAGGAAGAAATAATGATTAATCACTAAAAATGTACAATAATGAGACCTATAAGGCTTCTATTTTGTAGTTTGATAAGTGTGAATCTTTGTTAAAAGGCAAAGGAAAGAATAACATTAAAAATGATTTGTATGGATAATTAGAACTTTGAAAACTGATTATTTCTTTAGATATACATTGATCTAGAAAACATACTTCAGGAAAAAGAGGATTGTAAGAATTTTCATAATTAATAGAACTGTAAATTATAACATATAATATACATGTAATTTAAGGAAAATTAGTCTATCTTCATTGTTGATATACAATTTATAGATTTATATATAGTTTACATATTATGTGTATAAACATATTATTTCTTTTAAATACATTAGTCTGGAAAACACATTTTTACACAAGTAAAGTATTAGTTTACATGTGTATCTTTTTAAAATTGTTTAATAATTTAATTTTATATTAATTTTAAAACTACATCAGGCCAAAGTCAATTTATCTGTACATTTAAACTGCTTCATCTCCAAGTCTTACTGTATTTACATATGCACACACACATAATATATATATATATATATATGTGTGTGTGTATATGTATATATATATATATGTATATATATATATATATTATTAACAACAATTAACAATTGTAACAGTTGTAACAATTAACAATCTTAATGGACACTCATGTGTGTGTCCTGTTCTCAGTAAGACACTGATTACATGCTGTGCCAAGTTCAGAAATGAAAACACTACACATATGAGAGATGTTTTTCACCAAACCACAGCACTATTCAGAAATGAAACCCTACTGGGAGCACGTATCTACAAGCATGAGTATGTCTGACTTAGTAGTGTGTGTTTGTGACTGTATGTGTTAATAGGGGGAAAATATGGACTTAAAACAAGGATTTCATTGTCTTTTGAGATTTTTTTAAAAATTGATGACAAATTGTACTGTTAGAGGTTAAAAGTATCAACAACACTGAAACAAAAAGCTAAATTACTATTAGCACAAAGGCTGTCTAACTGTTAGTTTTTTGGTTTCCTATCTTGCCCTACCTGTGACCTCAATCCAAATAGAAGGGAGCTACCAGTCTAGGATGAGAGATGTTCAATATTTATACTTTGTCATTATCCATGGGCTTACTCAGATCAAAGGTTAGTAGACAGTCACTATGGATCAAATTATTTTTTGGTTTTGATAATAAATATTTGCTTTGGGAGCATAATAACAAAAATTAAACCACAACAGTATGGCTCCATTTCTCTTGGCTTCTTCTTAAAAGTTGTACTGCTTTAACTGGCTCTTTCACACTTTCCTGGAATTTGAAGAAATAATACTAGGGAATGTAATCACAGTAGCCAAAACATTTAATATAAGATAGCGTAAACACTTCTAAAAACAGAAGCTTAGTTAAATTCTCAACTCTCACTTGAATTTTTGAGAAACACTACAATGGAAACAAAAAAAGAATTTATCCCTGCAAACATTCAGAATATAACATTTACAAAAAATTATAATAAACATCTTTTCTTTGAAAAAAATCATACACATACCTATGAGTGTAATATAAGCACATACAAATGCATACATGAATGCAGCACACATCATACATTATAATGTACATATATGTATACATATATAATCAATATATGTATACACATATGCCTATAATATACATATATGTATACATATATGCACAAGAATTCCTGTTGTTTTAGTCCTGATTCACTTTTTTGGCAAAAATACTGAAGTGATTTGCCATTGCCTTCTTCAGCTCATTTTACAAATGAGGAAACTTAAGCAAACAGGGTTAAGTGACTTGCCTGGAGTGAACTAGTAAATGTCTGGAATCAGATAAGTCTTCCGGACTCTAGGTCTGGCACCCTATCCAATGTTCCATCTAACTGCAGACTCGTACCTTTATATAGATATGCAAACATGTGGGTCTTCTCCTTTCTCTTCATTTCTGTTCTGCCAACCAAAGCTTTCAAGCCACAAGTGCTTGCCCTGTGAAAGGACTTGTATGGGTTTAAATGAGCCTAAACCCTTGCACTGGGTCCTTGGCTTGTTAAGGTGTATTTCTTTGTCTGGTCATTGCCAACCTAGAATCAACTGTGAGATGATTATTTTCAGCTTTGAGCAATCTTGTGAGATAGGGAAATCCTGGGTCTTCAGTTACTGTGAGTAGTGCCCTCTCTATATCCATTATTGATTACCAGAAGAGACAATCACAGACCAGAGGATGGCTCTAATCTTTGGCAGAAAACAGGGACCTAAAAGGAATTGTTTGGATTTTAAAGAATCAGAATAACATAAACTAGCATCTATTCATCAATCCACATAAAAATATTGCATCTTTAAGTAGCTACTTCCTTGGAGATTATAACATTTATTCCAATTTCTTCTTTATGTTTACATGACTTTCATGCACTTATGAAACATGGGTATGTTAAACATTTCTTTTGGGCTGAAGAAATTATCAACTATCTTATGTCTTACCCACTTCAGGGAGACTTAGGATATATGCTAACCTAAGCTTCATGTGATTTCTGCCCAAGGTTTCAGAGTAAGAATCTCTTTAAGAGCCAAAGAAAAATGAAATAAAAGTTATTGTTGAGTCATATGTAACTTTTTATGTCCCCATATGGGGTTTTCTTGGCAAAGATACTATAGTGGTTTGCCATTTCTTCCTCTAGTAGATTAAGGCAAACAAAGTGTAAGTGACTTGCCCAGGATCATACAGTTAGTAAGTTTCTGAGACCAGATTTGAACTCAAATTTTCCTGACTCCATGCTCAGTACTTTATTCACTGACGCAAACTTAACTACTTTCTTTGAAGGACAAGCTTCTCCAGGGATTAACCCAAGCTACATGAAAGGGTCCAGAAGCCAAGATGGACCCCTGAATACAGAAGATGAAGGTACTGTTCCTCAGCAACAGCAGTGCTCTTATTATTATGAACATTATGCATGGGTACATACATTTACAACATAACATATGTTTCTAACATTTTGCTGTGAAGATTTCTGTGCTCATTCAACTTTGAGAAATTGATCCTAGCAACATGAATTAATTATCCAAAAATAAGACAAATTAATTTTGACTGAACAATATTAAATTATGCTATATTCCTTAGAGGAAAACTTTTCATTTAAGGATAGGAAATTTGTATTACTTCTTTTTTGTTTTACCTGTCTTTTCATGGACAGGTACTTACTATCCCCAGACTACCAAAGATTCTCATGAAATTAAAGATTCCTACCTAAAGTGTAATTCTTACAAAATCAACTTTCTGCACAATAGGTAACAAAAGATTACAAAGCACAGATGTTTTGAATTTATACACATTTTTCTCTATGAAAGCATCAAAATTATTAAACCATTTTAAACACACAGACAGCTGGTGTGTGATCTGTCTTCAATTCTAAATTATATAAATAATATGTCACCAACAATGACAAATATTTAAATCACTACTCCCATACATCCATTATTCTAATAGGTCTAAACAGTTCAGAAAAAGAATTCTTTTCAGAAAGGTTATTAAATCTTTTTTTTTTAATTACACAGGCATTCATCTCAACCATTTTCTTAATTTTAACCCTGTCATCAACTATTAAAAGTTATGCTAAATGTTTCTGAAAGCTTTGCATTATTCACAAATTTTCGCATATAAAATAGCTCTTCAAAGATAGAAAGTTCATGTTTCCAAGAATTTAAATATATGTTTATACGTGTGTGTGTGTGTGTGTGTGTGTGTATGTACAGATAGAAACAGAGATTATAAAGATGATATATAACCTCTCAAGAAGCAGTATGGTATTATATATAAATAATTAGCTTTTGCATTATGAAGACATGGAGTCAGCTCTGGTCATAGTTACAGACTTGCTATGTGATCATGATCAAATCTCTCAATTTCTCAGCACACCTAGGCAGCTCTTTATAATATAGTTTGGTGATCTTGCTCAGCTGGCATCATTTTCCTATAATTGACAAAATTCCAGTTCTATACAAACAGCACATTTGATGATCTCAGATTATTATGACTTTATATTAGAGTCAGAAAGAATCTTTTAAAAATGACATAATCTAATCTCCTCATTTTAGGAATGAGAAAGCTTAAACATAAAGGTACATCTAACTAGTTTCTGGCAGAACAACGTCTAGTTCTCTTAACTTCCTTTCTTTTGGTCTTGCAACTAAATCATTTTATTTTCATTAAAAACTGCAAGTTAATCATCATGTGGAAAAGCAATGTACTGTGAATGGATTCTAGACTTAATTTTGCACAATAATTCACTTTTTCTAGAAACTGAACTGCTGATGCTAAGTGAAATGAGCAGAACCAGGAGATCATTATACATTTCGACAACGATATTGTATGAGGACATATTCTGATGGAAGTGGATTTCTTTGACAAAGAGACCTGAGTTTCAATTGATAAATGATGGACAGAAGCAGCTACACCCAAAGAAAGAACACTGGGAAACGAATGTGAACTATCTGCATTTTTGTTTTTCTTGCCGGGTTATTTTTACCTTCTGAATCCAATTCTCCCTGTGCAACAAGAGAACTGTTCGGTTCTGCAAACATATATTGTATCTAGGATATACTGCAACATATCTAACATATATAGGACTGCTTGCCATCTAGGGGAGGGGGTGGAGGGAGGGAGTGGAAAAATCGGAACAGAAATGAGTGCAAGGGATAATGTTGTAAAAAAAAAATTACCCTGGCATGGATTCTGTCAATATAAAGTAATTATTAAATAAAATAAAATAGAATATTAAAAAAATAAATAAAATGTTCATGAAAAAAAAAAAAGAAACTGAACAGCTAAAAAATCATAAATTTGCAACACTGTTTTTGCACAACACTAAGGTAGATAAATATCCTCTCAAAAGTTGATTTGTATGTATGCACAGCAAAGAGAAGAAAAATAGAATGAGAAAGAGAAATGAAAAGATAAAAGGAAATGAAAAATAAATGAAAAGATAAAAATAGCAAGAGAAAAGTATATAGAAAAGGATAATTCAACATTTTGAAAATAATGTTAATGCATATCCATAGTAAATGTAATCAATTTCAACAAATTCATCAAAATTATTGAAGTCTTACTTACTGTCCAGTACCTTTTTATTGCAAATGTAACCAAAAAGTCAACTTATAAGTACAAGTATTAAGATAAATTGGAAACAGAGAAGAAAAGACAACTAATTCTGAGAATGCACATTATATCATATGTATCCCTCTTTGATATTTTTAAGTGAAATCTTATCAATGGGCAATTGAGCTTACATCAGAGGAAAAAGAAAAAAGTCAGATATATGAAAGATACTTTTTATTTCATTATCAGAGTTCTATATGTGAACAGACAATCCAAGGCATCATATTTTGAGTCACTCTGGGAAACACTCTAGAGATTTCAAAACAAGCCCTTCTTGAAGAATCATTGCATAGAACTCCTAGCTAATAGTAGACTGGCATCCTGCACATGCTCAGACTTAAAATGTATTTTCTGAAAGTTAAATGGAAATATGAAATCTAAGCTAATATAAAAATAAAAATTACCATGAATTATGAGAAAATGTAAACCAAAACTTCTAAAATACCATAGATTGGTTAAACACACACACAAAAAAAAATTGACATTTGAAAATTATTAATTTATTAAAAAGATAGTTTAAAAAATTTGTGTATAATGCTGTACTTTCTATATTATCAGTTTTGTTTTCAATTGTCAATGACTTGTAGCTGTTCGTATAATACCATGATTCTCTATTGATCCAAACAATTAACCATTTTTAAACATTTATCAATTCTTTTTAATTATTTTCCCCCAAGAGATTTCAAAGGAAGTTATAACACAACTGCTATTTTATCTTAATAAATGTAGTTCTGAGCAGCATCCCTAAAACCAAACTGGAATGGGACTAAGATTCATAAAGAAATATTGGCTAGTTTGTCCTTCTTGTTGCTGTTTTTAGTGTTTTCATTTTTATCATTCCATCATCTGAGTGGATGTGTTAGAGAAAGGGAAGGAGAGAAAAGGGAAAGGGAGAGAAATAGAAGCATGGGGGAGGGGGGAAAGAAAGGAAAGGGAAGAGAGGAAGGACATGTTATTATTCTCCTATCTCCATTATATAGTTGAGGAAACTGTGGGAATAAGTGGCTTGCCCAGAGACACATTGTCATGTCTTAGTAAATTTGAACTCAGATATTCCTGAATTCAGTTCCATCATTCTATGTACTATACCACCTAACTGATTCTAACCTAGATTTTTCTGACTTTTAGTTGAGAATTCTATCCACTATATCATAATCTCACATAGCTAGAATACTTTCTACAACATGGCCAATGTTATCATTCACCTGCAGTGAAGGCGAACCCATTTGTTATTTTATTAAGGCAAGACCATTCTACTTTTAAGCCTAAATGTGGGGGGACTTCCGGCCAAGATGGTGGAGAGGAGGCACAAAGCTGTGTAAGCCCCATGTTTTCTCTCACTATCCATTTCATTGCAAGCCTCTGAATTAATGCTTGACTGAAAAAAACCTACAAATAGTTACCAAGAGAAGCCATTCTTGAGATTCACCAGAAAACGTCTGTTTTTGCTCAAGGGCTGGAACGATTTTAGATCGGGCGCAGGCTGAGGGCAGCGGCAGTGAGAGCACGGGAGCAGACTGGAGAAGGGGTGGGTTGCTATCACAGCCGTCTCTGCAGGGAGAGCTTTGCTACAGGACTGGCTACTTTGCCCTGGCAGCAAGTTAGCAGCCCAGCAGAGAAGCTAAAAACACCGGGGCAAAGAATACAACCCCAAACAGCTGGAGTCTCTCGGGACCTGGCCACCCCTCCCCCACAGCACACTCTCGGATCTCAGAGCGCAGACGCAGCACAGTCCTGCTAGTGCCTCGCTGCTGCCCCTGCAGTCTGTAGAGGAAGCTCGGTAACACCACCCAGCCCCTCTCCCCAAAATAGCAGACTCCATTTAGGGTTTTTTTCTCTTTTTTTCTTTGCTAGTTTGTCTTTGATTCTTTGACAAAATGAGCAAAAAATTGAAGAGGACTTTAACACTTGACAGCTTCTATACAGATAGAGAGCAGACTCTAAATCCTGGGGAGACTAAAAACAGACAGTCTCCAGGTGAATCGCCAAAGGAGATCATCTGTTCCTCAGCACAGATGAACCTCATAGAAGAAATTAAAAAGCTCTCACAAGAGAGCTAGAAGAAAAATGGGAAAAGGAGAGGGAGGCTTGGCAAAAGAGCCTGGAGAAGTCAGTTAAAGAGAGAGTGGATAAAGAAGTAAAATCCTTGAAAAATAGGATTGGTGAACTGGAAAACAAAATTGGCGAAATGGAAAAAAATTACACAGAACAAAAGAACTCAATGGGACAATTAGAAAAAGATTTTTAAAAAGTAAGTGAAGAAAATACTTCATTGAAAATCAGAATTGAACAAGTGGAATTGAATGACTCGAGGAGAAAAGAAGAATCAGTCAAGCAAATCCAAAAAAATCAAACAATGGAAAAGAATGTGCAATACCTTCTGGGGAAGACAACAGACCTGTAAAACAGATCCAGGAGAGACAACCTGAGAATCATCGAACTCCCAGAAAAGCATGATGAAAAAAAGAGCCTGGACACTATTTTCCAGGAAATTATCAAAGAGAACTGCCCAGAAGTCATAGAAACAGAGGGTAAAATAGACATTGAAAGAATACATCAATCACCCACTGAAAGGGATCCTAAAATCAAAACACCAAGGAATATAGTGGCCAAATGCCAGAAACCTCAGATGAAGAAAAAAATACTGCAAGCAGCTAGAAAAACCCAATTCAAGTATCGAGGAGCCACAATAAGGATAACCCAGGATCTAGCAGCATCCACATTAAAGGATCAAAGGGCCTGGAATATGATATTCCGAAAGGCTAAGGAACTTGGTATGCAACCAAAAATAACTTATCCAGCTAGAATGAGCATCTTTTTCCAGGGAAGAAGATGGGCATTCAACGAAATAAGCGAATTTTACCTATTTTTTGATAAAAAAGCCAGAACTTAACAAAAAGTTTGATCTACAAAAATAGAACTCAAGAGAAATCTAAAAAGGTAAAGATTAATCTTGGGAACTATATTTTGGCTATAAAGATGTATAAAGAATACATGTATACCTTGTTCTAGAAACTAGATGTGGAAAGGACATTGTACCAGAAAAAGGGTAAAGTGGGGGTACTACATCTCATGAAGAGGCAAAGGAAACCTATTATTCTGAGAGAAAGAATGGAGCGGGGATGAATATAGTGGTATCTTACTGCCTTCAGAATTGGCTTTAAGAGAAAAATTTTAGACATATTCAATCTATGGTGAAACTTCTCCCACCTCATTGAAAAGCGAAAAAGGAAAAGTGAAAAGGGAAGGAATAAGCTAAGTAGAAGGGAATACGGAAACTGGGAGGGAAAGTGGTAAGATGGGGGAGGAATTCTAAGGCTGGGAGAGGGATACTAAAAAGGGAGGACTGTGAGAAGCAAGTGGTGCTCACAAGCTTAATACTGGGAAGGGGGACAAGGGGGAAAGAAGGGAGAAAAGCATAAATCGGGGTTAACAAGATGGCAAGTAATACAGAATTGGTCATTTTAACCATAAATGTGAACGGGGTAAACTCCTCCATAAAGAGGAAGTGGTTAGCAGAATGGATTAAAAGCCAGAATCCTACAATATGTTGTTTACAGGAAACACACCTGAAGTGGGGAGATACATGCAGGTTAAAGGTAAAAGGTTGGAGCATATCTTTGCATATTCTATCAACTCTTTGGTGATTAGACAAAAGATAGTACTTTAGAATACTTAGTTAAATTTATTTCTATAAACTATGAAAAAACTGCATTATTCTTAACTACTTTTGCCCTTTTGACTAATCCAATTTCACTGTGGAAATGAAAAGGGCCACACATAATGACTGTCCATTTTGTGTTTTTCCTTATTTCATAGAACTTCATAGTTGGTTGGTTTTTTTTAAAATCATTTCTTGGTAGCAAATTTTACATTAATTTACTTCTCAAAACATCTAAGTTGATTCTTGGACAATAGAAATGCAATTTATTCCTGGAGAAATATTTAAAATAATCCTAGTTTGATAAGATATCCTAGAACTTATGTTTAATGGTCTTAGTATTTAAAAGTCCCCAAGATAATTTTTGATTCATCCATAATCCAATGTATGGCTCTCTGCTTTCTTTCTATTTATTTTGTGTTATTTTGTTTAACTGTTTTCAGTTGTGTCTGACATTTTGTGACACCTTTGGAGATTTTCTTAGCCATTTCCTTCTCCAGCTTATTTTAAAGATAAGGAAATTGAAGCAGAGTTAAGTGACTTGTCCAAGGTCACATAGCTAGTGAAGGTCTGAGTTGATATTTGAACAAAAGTCTTTCTGATTTCAGGTATCCAGCTGCCCATCCACTTTTTTTTTTTTTTTTTTTTTTTTGCTAGTATATAAAATCCATTATAAATCATTATTTGAGTACAGTTGTCAATTCCAAATTTTTCTAACTGTACTATCAGCCTGATCATATTTCTTCCTCTTGTATAAAAAGATATTACAAGAAATTTTGCCAAAACCCTTGCAGATAGTTTATTATGTCAATAGCATTTTTTTCTATCGTAATTCTGTCAAAAATGAAATGGAGTTAAGATTCACAAAACATTTTTATAAATTGTCATTTGATGAAACTAAAGTAAGTTTAAGAAATCATTGCTTTGAAGATGGCAGAGAGGAGGCACACAACTGTGTAAGCTCCATGCTTTCTCTCACTATCCATTTCATTACAAGCCTCTGAATTAATGCTTGACTGAAAAAAAATCCACAAATAGTTACCAAGAGAAGCCATCCTTGAGATTCGCTAAGAAAGGTCTGTCTTTACTGGAGGGCTGGGACGGTTTTACATCAGGCACAGGCGGCGGGCAGCAGCAGTGAGAGCAAGGGAGCAGACTGGAGAGGGGGTGGGGAGTGATCACAGCCGTCTCTGTGTGGAGAGCTTCGCTACAGGATTAGATACTTTGCTCTGGCAGTGAGTCAGCAGCCCAGCAGAGAAGCTAAAAAGACCGGGGGTGAAGAATATAACCCCAAACAGCTGGAGTCTCTCGGGACCTGGCCGCCCCCTCTCCCCCCCCCCCCCTCCAGTGACTCAGCACACTCTGGGATCTCAGAGCGCAGGCGCAGCACAGTCGGGCCAGTGCCTCACTGCTGACCCCTGGAGTCTGTAGAGGAAGCTCGGTAACAACACCCAGCCCCTCCCCCAAAGAAAGACTCCAGTTTTTTCTGTTTTATTTTGCTAGTTTGTCTTTGATTATTAGACAGAATGAGCAAGAAACTGAAGAGGACTTTAACCCTTGACAGCTTCTATACAGATAGAGAGCAGACTCTAAATCCTGAGGAGACTAAACAGACAGTCCTCAGGTGAATCCCCAAAGGAGGAGATCATCTGTTCCTCAGCACAGATGAACCTCATAGAAGTAATTAAAAAGGCTCTCACAAGGGAGCTAGAAGAAAAATGGGAAAAGGAGAGGGAGGCTTGGCAAAAGAGCCTGGAGAAGTCAGTTAAAGAAAGAGTGGATAAAGAAGTAAAATCCTTGAAAAATAGGATAGGTGAACTGGAAAACAAAATTGGCGAAATGGAAAAAAATTCCACAGAACAAAAGAACTCAATGGGACAATTAGAAAAAGATTTTTAAAAAGTGAGTGAAGAAAATACTTCACTGAAAATCAGAATTGAAAAATTGGAATTGAATGACTCAAGGAGACAAGAAGAATCAGTCAAGCAAATCCAAAGAAATCAAACAATGGAAAAGAATGTGAAATACCTTCTGGGGAAGACAACAGACCTGGAAAACAGATCCAGGAGAGACAATCTGAGAATCATTGGGTGAAACATGATGAAAAAAAGAGCCTGGACACTATTTTCCAGGAAATTATCAAAGAGAACTGCCCAGAAGTCATAGGAACAGAGGAAAAAATAAACATTGAAAGGATTCATCGATCACCCACTGAAAGGGATCCTAAAATCAAAACACCAAGGAATATAGTGGCCAAATGCCAGAACCCTCAGACAAAGGAAAAAATGATCTAATTAACAGAGATAAGGAAGGGCACTATATCTTGCTAAAGGGTAGCATGGATAATGAAGCACTATCTATATTAAACATATATGCACCAAGTGGTGTAGCATCTAAATCCTTAAAAGAGAAATTAAGAGAGCTGCAAGAAGAAATAGACAGTAAAACTATAATAGTGGGAGATCTTAACCTTGCACTCTCAGAATTAGATAAATCAAACCACAAAATAAATAAGAAAGAAGTCAAAGAGGTAAATAGAATACTAGAAAAGTTAGATATGATAGATCTCTGGAGAAAATGTAATGGAGACAGAAATGAATATACTTTCTTTTCAGCAGTTCATGGAACCTATACAAAAATTGACCATATATTAGTACATAAAAACCTCAAATTCAAATGCAGTAAGGCAGAAATAGTAAATGCACCCGTTTCAGACCACGATGCAATGAAAATTACATTCAACAAAAAACCAGGGGGAAGTAGACCAAAAAATAATTGGAAACTAAATAATCTGATACTAAAGAATGATTGGGTGAAACAGCAAATCATAGACATAATTAATAACTTCACCCAAGAAAACGATAATAATGAGACATCATACCAAAATGTATGGGATGCAGCCAAAGCGGTAATAAGGGGAAATTTCATATCTCTAGAGGCCTATTTGTATAAAATAGAGAAAGAGAAGGTCAATGAATTGGGTTTGCAACTAAAAATGCTAGAAAAGGAACAAATTAAAAACCCCCAGTCAAACACTAAACTTGAAATTCTGAAAATAAAAGGAGAGATCAATAAAATTGAAAGTAAAAAACTATTGAATTAATTAATAAAACTAAGAGTTGGTTCTATGAAAAAACCAACAAAATAGACAAACCCTTAGTATATCTGATTAAAAAAAGAAAAGAGGAAAATCAAATTGTTAGTCTTAAAAATGAAAAGGGAGAACTCACCACTAATGAAGAGGAAATTAGAGCAATAATTAGGAGTTACTTTGCCCAACTTTATGCCAATAAATTTGACAACTTAAATGAAATAGAAAAATACCTCCAAAAATATAGCTTGCCCAAACTAACAGAGGAAGAAGTAAATATCCTAAACAGTCCCATCTCAGTAAAAGAACAAACTATCAATCAACTCTCTAAGAAAAAATCCCCAGGACCAGATGGATTTACATGTGAATTCTACCAAACATTTAAAGAACAATTAACTCCAATGCTAAATAAACTATTTGAAAAAATAGGGATTGAAGGAGTCCTACCAAACTCCTTTTATGACACAGACATGGTACTGATACCTAAACCAGGTAGGCTGAAAACAGAGAAAGAAAATTATAGACCAATCTCCCTAATGAATATTGATGCTAAAATCTTAAATAAAATATTAGCAAAAAGATTACAGAAAATTGTCACCAGGATAATACACTATGACCAAGTAGGATTTATACCAGGAATGCAGGGCTGGTTCAATATTAGGAAAACTATTAGCATAATTGACTATATCAATAACCAAACTAACAAAAACCATGTGATCATCTCAATAGATGCAGAAAAAGCATTTGATAAAATCCAACATCCATTCCTAATAAAAACACTTGAGAGCATAGGAATAAATGGACTTTTCCTTAAAATAGTCAGGAGCATATATTTAAAACCATCAGTAAGCATCATATGCAATGGGGAAAAACTGGAACCTTTCCCAGTAAGATCTGGAGTGAAGCAAGGTTGCCCACTATCACCATTATTATTTAATATCGTATTAGAAACACTAGCCTCGGCAATAAGAGTCGAGAAAGATATTAAAGGAATTAGCGTAGGCAATGAGGAAACCAAACTATCACTCTTTGCAGATGATATGATGGTATACCTAGAGAACCCCAGAGATTCTACTAAAAAGCTATTAGAAATAATTCATAATTTTAGCAAAGTAGCTGGCTACAAAATAAATCCCCATAATTCCTCAGCATTTTTATACATCACCAACAAAACCCAACAGCAAGAGATACAAAGAGAAATTCCATTCAGAATAACTGTTGATACCATAAAATATTTGGGAATCTATCTACCAAAGGAAAGTCAGGAATTATATGAGCAAAATTATAAAAAAGTCTCCACACAAATAAAGTCAGACTTAAATAATTGGAAAAATATTAAGTGCTCTTGGGATCGGCCGAGCGAACATAATAAAGATGACAATACTCCCTAAACTAATCTATTTATTTAGTGCTATACCAATCAGACTTCCAAGAAAATATTTTAATGATCTAGAAAAAATAACAACAAAATTCATATGGAACAATAAAAAGTTGAGAATCTCAAGGGAATTGATGAAAAAAAAAATCAAATGAAGGTGGCCTAGCTGTACCTGATCTAAAATTATATTATAAAGCAGCAGTCACCAAAACCATTTGGTATTGGCTAAGAAATAGATTAGTGGATCAGTGGAAAAGGTTAGGTTCACAAGACAGAATAGTCAACTATAGCAATCTAGTGTTTGACAAACCCAAAGCCCCTAACTTCTGGGAAAAGAATTCATTATTTGATAAAAACTGCTGGGATAATTGGAAATTAGTATGGCAGAAATTAGGCAAGGACCCACACTTAACACCATATACCAAGATAAGATCAAAATGGGTCCATGACCTAGGCATAAAGAACGAGATTATAAATAAATTAGAGGAACATAGAATAGTTTATCTCTCAGACTTGTGGAGGAGAAAGAAATTTGTGACCAAAGATGAACTAGAGACCATTACTGATCACAAAATAGAAAATTTTGATTACATCAAATTAAAAAGCCTTTGTACAAACAAAACTAATGCAAACAAGATTAGAAGGGAAGCAATAAACTGGGAAAACATCTTCACAGTTAAAGGTTCTGATAAAGGCCTCATTTCCAAAATATATAGAGAACTGACTCAAATTTATAAGAAATCAAGCCATTCTCCAATTGATAAATGGTCAAAGGATATGAACAGACAATTTTCAGAGGATGAAATTGAAACTATTACCACTCATATGAAAGTGTTCCAAATCATTATTGATCAGAGAAATGCAAATTAAGACAACTCTGAGATATCATTACACACCTGTCAGATTGGCTAAGATGACAGGAAAAAATAATGATGAATGTTGGAGGGGATGCGGGAAAACTGGGACACTAATGCATTGTTGGTGGAGTTGTGAACGAATCCAACCATTCTGGAGAGCAATCTGGAATTATGCCCCAAAAATTATCAAATTGTGCATACCCTTTGATCCAGCAGTGTTTCTATTGGGCTTATATCCCAAAGAGATACTAAAGAAGGGAAAGGGACCTGTATGTGCCAAAATGTTTGTAGCAGCCCTATTTGTAGTGGCTAGAAACTGGAAAATGAATGGATGCCCATCAATTGGAGAATGGCTGGGTAAATTGTAATATATGAATGTTATGGAATATTATTGTTCTGTAAGAAATGACTAGCTGGATAAATACAGAGAGGACTGGTGAGACTTACATGAACTGATGCTAAGTGAAATGAGCAGAACCAGGAGATCATTATACACTTCGACAACGATATTGTATGAGGACATATTTTGATGGAAGTGGATTTCTTTGACAAAGAGATCTGAGTTTCAATTGATAAATGACGGACAAAAGCAGCTACACCCAAAGAAAGTACACTGGGAAACGAATGTGAACTATCTGCATTTTTGTTTTTCTTCCCAGGTTATTTATACCTTCTGAATCCAATTCTCCCTATGCAAGAAGAGAACTGTTCGGTTCTGCAAACATATATTGTCTCTAGGATATACTGCAACATATCCAACATATAAAGGACTGCTTGCCATCTAGGGGAGGGGGCGGAGGGAGGGAGGAGAAAAAAATTGGAACAGAAATGAGTGCAAAGGATAATGTTGTAAAAAAAAAAATTACCCTGGCATGGATTCTGTCAATATAAAGTAATTATTAAATAAAAATTTAAAAAAGAAAGAAAGAAAGAAAGAAAGAAATCATTGCTTTTCTTCTCCTTGTCCATATATAATAATCCCTTTTAAAGTGCCTTTTAAAAATATTTTACCTAGGAACAGAAATGAGTAATTGAATTAGTTTTAAAACTCTATTTTTCTTTGTAAAAGTTACAACATTTGCCTTTTTTCAGTTCCTGCATTATCCTTTTCAAAGATAACCAATAGTCAATAATCATATCTGTCAGGACTTTTGTCTTACTGAATGTTCACTAGAGCTTAGTGGCTAAATTGACACCGGGCAGTTTGATGATTTCTACCCACTCTATTCTCACTTATCTTGACCTCACATTCTTTCCTAGTTATTTCACTCCTGTTCCTCTCAGACATCTGTCACTTTTGAGAAAATAGAAAAAAAAAAAAAAAGAATCAAATAAAAGTTGTTCAGCCTTCACTCAATTGACAGTAATCATTATTGAACCACCCCACAAGTAAGGGAATGATCTTCCTCTAGTGCCAAAGGCCATTATTAAAGTGCTGTCTCATTCTGTGATGGATATAACTGACAAAAATTATGGGTATTGATCATTAGTTATATGCCTTTGATACTACTTTTTTTTAAAAAATGCAATCGATAATGAATTTCCCATGAACACATTTTTACTTTTCTCAACTTCCTCCTCTCCAGGTTGATTGAAAAGATTTTTGCTTATGTCTTCAAATTTTAATTATTTTGAATCTTTCATACATTTTAGAAATATTGAACAAGCACAATATTAGACCACAGTATATTTCTTAACCATTCTCTAAAACATATTATCTAAAAATATAGAATACATGTCAAACTATGTCTGGCTTTTCTCTTATATTTTCTTACAAATCCTATGATGAAGTGAGAACTTGCTCTGCATATTTCAATTGTTTCTGTCTTTTCAGGCAGAATAACATTTAATGAAATAATGCTTTATTATTTCATCTATATTTATATTTTAATGAATATATTAATTTTATTTTAGGTCACCAAAAATTTTTAATTCCTCTACTATCCATGCCAAGAAACAGGCCCTCATTAATTTAAAAAAATAAAAGATTGCTCAACATATGGAAAAAGTTTAACATTACGTGTTGTGTTTCAAACTTGTATGATTATTTCCACAAAGATGCAGATGAGGTGCCTTCTACTGTCTCTTCTTAAAATCAACCTTGAATTGAACAGCCATTCAGTTTTGATTGTTTTATTGTTGTTTTTTATTTTTACGGTTTTATAATCATTGTGTATATTGTTTTCCTAGTTTTTCTTACTTCAAGTTGCATCAATTTATTTATGTTTTTCAATGCTTTTTTGTATTTTTCCTATTCATCATATCTTATATCATAGTAACATTATATTATGTTAATATGATATAATTCACTTATCCATTTCCCAATCAATAAACATCAACTTTATTTTCAGATCTTTCCTACAACATTAAGTAGTAAAAATATTTTGATGAATTAAAGGACTTTTCTTCTTACCACTGATTTCCTTGATGTATATGTCTAGCAGTAGCATAGATATACCTGTTTACATTTAGTTTTTTTTCAGATGATGTAATGGGCTGAGGCTTGAGTTGATGCACTGAGGTCCCAAGCACATGAGGCTAAATAGTAATTGGACCATACTCTATTAATATATAAGCTTGGAGAAAGAATGGCCCCCACCCACTCTTTGTGCAAGTCCTGATGTGTTGTATAGGAAATGACGATTTTGGTGGGTGGAGGCAGGGGAGTGGAAAAGGGAAGGGAAGAGGAGAGCTCAGATCTCTCTCTCTCTTTTTTCTGTTTGTTTCTCTTCTTCTTTTTGCTTTTTGCTGAGGCAGTTGGGGTTAAGTGACTTGCCCATGGTCACACAACCAGGAATTGTTAAGTGTCTGAGGCTGGATTTGAATTCAGGTCCTCTTGACTTTAGGGCTGGTGTTCTACCCACTGAGCCATCTCCTCCCCTTCCAGAACAGAAAAGAGAGAGAGAGAGAGAGATCTGAGCTCTCCTCTCCCCTTCCCTTTTCCACTCCCCTGCCTCCACCCACCAAAATCGTCATTTCCTATACAACACATCAGGACTTGCACAAAGAGTGGGTGGGGGCCATTCTTTCTCCAAGCTTATATATTAATATAGTATGGTCCAATTACTATTTAGCCTCATGTGCTTGGGACCTCAGTGCATCAACTCAAGCCTCAGCCCATTACAAGATATATCTCAAATATATCTCTTGTGGAACTTATATCTTTTTAAATAAAAGTTCATCTCAGATAAAAAGATATAATGTTTTGATTTGTAGCTGAAGCTTTTTTACCTTTTGGAAATATACTATTTCATCCCATTCTGGGATATCTTGCGCCTGTGGGATATGCATGGTATTTTTATTTAAATTCCTTTTGCTTTATATTTGAAGTTTTTCTTAATTACTTTGATTTTTATCATGAAAATTTTTATGTTTAAGAACTATGTGTCTTGGAATTTAGAGTGTTTTCTTTTTAGCGGAGTCAATTTAGAGTCTCTTGATGGCTAGGAGGTTTTGGTGATGATGGTGGTGGTGCTTTTTGTTATCCTCTTCAGGTTTAGTACAGCTGAGCGCTCAGTTTCCAGCATACATTATTCCTTAGGGGAACAGGAAGGCTCTAATAGAGTCTTTTCAGCTTGCTGATAACCTGTACTTTAAATGGAAAATTTTAACCATTAGAGTTATCTAACATCAATTCCTAACACTTTTTATCTCTTTTGGTTATCTTCTTTTCTTGGGAATTAAGTTGTAATTATTATTTTCGAAGTTTTTTGATGTTTGAAAAGTTAAAGTGTCTTCAAGAAATTGAGCAATAATTCTCTATTTTGTTGGTTATAAGACCTAGGGCTAGAACTAGCTTCCTCTGCATTTTAGGCATTTTATTATTTTTATTGGTTTGTTTACTGTAAATTCTATTTTTCTAATTACATGTAAAGATAGTTTTCAGCATTCATATTTTCTCAATATTTTGAGTCCCAAATTTTCTCCGTCTCTCCCATCCCTCTTTCATAAGACAGCAAACAATCTGATATAGGTTATAACAAATTTTCACATTAGTCATGTTGTGAAAGAAGAAACAAAAGGAAAAAGTCACACCAAAAAAAAAAAAAAATGAAAATAGTATGCTTTGATCTTCATTGAGACTTCATTGTTCTTTCTCTAGATGTGAATAGCATTTTTTTTTGTCATGAGTCTTGGAATTGTCTTAGATTGATATTGCTGCTCCCTTTATATTTTATTTTATTTTTTTATATATATATTTTTTATTTAATAATAACTTTGTATTGACAGAATCCATGCCAGGATAATTTTTACACACAGCATTATCCCTTGCAATCACTTATGTTTTGTTTTTTCCCCTCCCTCCCTCCTCCCCTCCCCCAAGATGGCAAGCAGTCCTATATATGTTAAATATGTAGCAGTATATCCTAGATACAATATATATTTGCAGAACCAAACAGTTCTCCCACTGCACAGGGAGAGTTGAATTCAGAAGGTAAAAATAACTTGGGAAGAAAATCAAAAATCAAATAGTTCACATTCATTTCCCAGTATTCCTTCTTTGGGTGTAGCTGTTTCTGTCCATCATTTATCCAATGAAACTCAGTTAAGTCTCTTTGTCAGAGAAATCCACTTCCATCAGAATACATCCTCATACAATATCGTTGTCGAAGTGTATAATGATCTCCTGGTTCTGCTCATCTCACTTAGCATCAGTCCATGTAGGTCTCTCCAAGCCTCTCTGTATTCATCCTGCTGGTCATTCCTTACAGAGCAATAATATTCCATAACATTCATATACCACAATTTACCCAGCCATTCTCCAATTGATGGGCATCCATTCATTTTCCAGTTTCTAGCCACTACAAACAGGGCTGCTACAAACATTTTGGCACATACCGGTCCCTTTCCCTTTTTTAGTATCTCTTTGGGGTATAAGCCTCCAATAGAAACACTGCTGGATCAAAGGGTATGCACAGTTTGATAACTTTTTGGGCATAATTCCAGATTGCTCTCCAGAATGGCTGGATTCGTTCATAATTCCACCAACAATGCATCAGTGTCCCCGTTTTCCCGCATCCCCTCCAACATTCATCATTATTTTTTCCTGTCATCTTAGCCAATCTGACAGGTGTGTAGTGATATCTCAGAGTTGTCTTAATTTGCATTTCTCTGATCAATAGTGATTTGGAACACTCTTTCATGTGAGTGGTAATAGTTTCAATTTCTTCATCTGAAAATTGTCTGTTCATATCCTTTGACCATTTATCAATTGGAGAATGGCTTGATTTTTTATAAATTTGAGTCAGTTCTCTATATATTTTGGAAATGAGGCCTTTCTCAGAACCTTTAATTGTAAAGATGTTTTCCCAGTTTGTTGCTTCCCTACTAATCTTGTTTGCATTCGTTCTGTTTGTACAAAGGCTTTTTAATTTGATATAATCAAAATTTTCTATTTTGTGATTGGTAATGGTCTCTAGTTCATCTTTGGTCACAAATTTCTTTCTCTTCCACAAGTCTGAGAGATAAACTATCCTATGTTCCTCTAATTTATTTATAATCTCATTCTTTATGCCTAGGTCATGGACCCATTTTGATCTTATCTTGGTATGTGGTGTTAAGTGTGGGTCCTTGCCTAATTTCTGCCATACTAATTTCCAGTTATCCCAGCAGTTTTTATCAAATAATGAAATCTTATCCCAAAATTTAGAATCTTTGGGTTTGTCAAACACTAGATTGCTATAGTTGACTATTCTGTCTTGTGAACTTAACCTTTTCCACTGATCAACTAATCTATTTCTAAGCCAATACCAAATGGTTTTGGTAACTGCTGCTTTATAATATAATTTTAGATCAGGTACAGCTAGACCACCTTCATTTGATTTTTTTTTCATTAATTCCCTTGATATTCTCGACTTTTTATTGTTCCATATGAATTTTGTTGTTATTTTTTCTAAGTCATTAAAATATTTTCTTGGAAGTCTGATTGGTATAGCACTAAATAAATAGATTAGTTTAGGGAGTATTGTCATCTTTATTATATTCGCTAGGCCTATCCAAGAGCACTTAATATTTTTCCAGTTATTTAAGTCTGACTTTATTTGTGTGAAAACTTTTTTGTAATTTTGCTCATATAATTCCTGACTTTCCTTTGGTAGGTAGATTCCCAAATATTTTATGCTATCAACAGTTATTTTGAATGGAATTTCTCTTTGTATCTCTTGCTCTTGGATTTTGTTGGTGGTGTATAAGAATGCTGAGGATTTATGGGGATTTATTTTGTATCCTGCTACTTTGCTAAAATTATGAATTATTTCTAGTAGCTTTTTAGTAGAATCTCTGGGGTTTTCTAGGTATCCCTTTATATTTTAAAGAATGAAATTAGCAATGAAGCAGACTTTCAATTTTTCAGTTATTGTACTTTTGTCAGGGACAACTCTAGCCACTATCTATCTCTAGAGTAAAAAGCCTCATCATGCAAACATTATGTACCCATAACAGATTTCATCTAATTCCTTCTTATAACTGAGTGACCTGTATTATACCCTTCTAAGAACATACTTCATTAAAGACATATGTGCAAATCGCAGTTTTAAACAAATATCCTCCCATGCATAGTAATTTCTATATCTTAAAATTGAAAAGTATCTAAGAACCTAGAAATAGCCTTTGCTTATCATATTTGAAAATGTTGACACATTTCCAACTTAACTTGTGATTTTCTCCCTAACTCGTGACTCAATTTAGAAACTTTCCAATTTCTAACCAAGAGAATGTGATTGGGGTGGTGATTCTTCCAGTTGCTTAGATTTGCATCATAGGAATAACTCTTGGTGCTTCATTCTCATTTATTACTCATGCCCAGTCACTTCAGTGATTTTTCATTACTTTAGGATAAATTGCATTTTTTTTTTCTATTTGAGATTCAAAGTTGTTCCAAGTCTGGCTTCAGTCTATCTTTATACCTAATGACATCTTACTCCTCCTGATGACCACTTCACTCAAGCCAAGTTGGCCTATTTATCCTCCCTATGTGACATCTCATCCCCTGTAAGTGTGACTTTGTACACTTACAAATTCTCTGTTCCTTCCCTTTACCTCTCAGCACTCAAAACTCCCTTCAAGGTTCAGCAAAACTTTCCCTTGCAGAGGTCTTTTGTATTTCAACAATGTGTTGACGCCATCAGCATATCATTGTGCATTCTGAAAATATATGTTGTATTTATTTCTGGACATGTATCACAAATAGAACATAACTGTCTCACTCTCATATTTGTATTCCCAGAATCTTAACACAATACCTTGTTCATAGACAGTACTTAATAAATGCTTTCTGACAGATTGTCCAGTTAAGACTTTTTATTTCCATTTTATTTCTAGAAGCAAGATCCTAAACTTACATGAGTACTCTTATTGATCATATGAAAATGGCAAAACAGATTCTCTCCACTTAAAGGAAATATATGCAAGATGTCTTCCACAGTAACCTTGTTTTCTGAGAAAGGGAAAAGAAGAAGCATGAAATAAGTAGGAGGGTAATTTTTAAAAGAAGAACAGAGGAAAAAAGGAAAAGAAGTAATGGGAAAATAAGGAAATAAAAAAGAGGAAGAGAATTAGTTTGGAATGGAAGAAATTGTTAACAAAGTACTTTTGATACTAATATTTCTAAAGATAGAATTTTGATGCAGAAATAATTATTCCATTTTATTACTATAACTAACTCTTGAGATATTCTCCAGGTAATGTAGAAGACTAGCAAGAAAGCTAAGGACAAGGGCAGCTAAGTGGTGGAGTAAAGTCAGGGGGTCCTCAGTTCAAATTTTATCTCAGAAACTTAACACTTCCTAGTTGTGTGACCCTGGACAAGTCACTTAACCCCAATTGACTCAGCAAAAAAAAAAAAAGAAAAAAAAGAAAAGAAAAGAAAAAGAAAGCTAAGTCTTTCCAAGAAACATTATATGCCATCTATGTTTTAAAATATTTTGTTTAAAATAGTATGAATATAAATTTAAATTTAAAATTAAAATGTCATATAGTATTTTCATATCATTATAACATGAACATTAATTACTAGTCAGTAAGCTACACATAGCAGGTACTCAATAATTGTTTGATAGATCCATGAATAATTTTATTTATCATTAAAATAACTTCTTTTTTTTTCCTCCAGGTTCCAGTATGTGAAACACACACAAACCCACTATCACTATCAACTTGCCAAATTACTAAGTCTATTAGATTGTAATAGTCTGCATATGTGTTGATAAATCTATTTTTAAAAATATTCTTTATCTTCATTTTCTTGAATAACTGTTGAGGTTGCTCTTCCTTTCATTTCAGGTCTTCCAGGAAACAACTGAAAGTTTAAAAGTATCCATTTTTCCTAGCAGGTGGCAATATGTTATTTTTACACAGTTTAAGTTAAACAACATATCTTTAGGTGCCAATGAATGTTTTTCTTATTGTAGAGGGAGCCTGCATATACTAACAAATTTCCTTCTGACAACAATGTAATTATACTGACATAAAGTATGCAGAAGCTGAGTTCATTACTAAGTTTTGAAAGCAAGCTCATTCTTTACTCATGTGTTTAAGTACATAGCAAAACTTGCATTAAAAACATAAGTTTTGCTCAGTTGACAAAATTCTTAAAAATTAAAACAATAATTACAATAAGGGAAAGTACTGTTCTTGTTGCATTGTAAAGTTTTTTTTTTCCTTTAAAATTATTGTTCTATTTAAATGTACAGCTGAGTTAAAAATGGAAGATTTATAATATATCAGCTTGTCAAACACAAACCTCCACTTATACTGTCATTGACCCAAACCTGTTGGGAGACATTAAAAGGTCATGAGTATGGTCAATATGTGATTATTTATATGATTAAATAATTATATGATTATTTATATGACTAAATTTATATAAATATATATAAATGACTAAATATATCATTAATTTTAAATGATAAAATATATTTTCAGTTTTTACTTTTCTGAATCAGCTTACATCTCCAGAAGTCATTTGTCAAGCACTTTGTCATTCAAGAACGTTTTTTTTTTTTAATTTTGAAGAGAAATAAAACAAAATAGCTGTATTCACTCATTGCCATAATCCATCTGTACTGTACCTATAAATGACATCCTAGCAGCATGTTGAGTAACATATCATAGATGTTGAGCAACATCAATAAATTTTTACATTTCACATTTTACTTTTGGGGGGTTCATTTTGAATTGTATACTATTTGTCTTCGTCCTCATTCTGAAAACCATAAAATTTATTATAAAACTTGGGGAAATATTGAATGATAGTGTTATTACCTGTCCAGATTCTTTCCTATCATCTCACAAGGCACAGATATTTTCAAAGCTGTGCAGTTTCACTATTTTCTCTTTTTTCCATTAGGAAGACAGAAGCAAACCCTACCATTAAACAATGATTTATTTGCTAAAGGATGTAAAAAATAGGGACCATATCAGTCTCTAAATGTGTTTTAACTTAATAGTCTCTTGTCTTCATGTTCTCCTTACTGTTTACATTAAAAATCAAAGTAAAATAAAAAATCCAAGTTTGTCCCAATGATATGATGCATTTACTTCACAAAAATTCCAACATTTTGCATAAATACTCCTCTAACAGCTTCAATGTTATCCATAAATTGAAGTGAGTTGACCAATGCAAAGGTTAACTCAGAGTAAGAGAAAGCATGTCAATTAATTAATATGTCAGAGGAGAAAATTCTTACCCGAAGGAGTTAATGAAGCTTACTAAGGACACATGTGGCCCTTTACAGCATAGTTTTGACTATACAGCTCAGTGTAACTGAGTTGGGTTAAATTGTGCGTCAGTTACTACTCAGTTGGCCACCATCTGGCTGCCAATGCCAACATCTCCCCCATCCACAATAATCCTCTTTCCAGCCCTCAATTGCAAGCTGCTAGCACTAAATATGTAGCAATGTCTGACAAGGTTCAGTCACACAATAGGTTCCTGACATGAGAATGAAGGACCAGAGCTATCATATGAATGGGGAAGAGTTTCTCCATTTAGACACATAATGTTCAGAACAACAACAACTATAAAAGAGAAGAAGGGGAAAAAAAAAAAATCCTTGGTATCAATGAGATCATTAGCATTTATAACACTATGCTAATTACTTCACTTTTCAAGTACATTTAACCAAATAGATTGATGGCTTCAAACTTGAAGGGGGGAAGAGGTTGTGAGAGTAGACAGGGAAGTCTTAAAGAAGGGAAAGAAAAGGGGAGGAACCATCATCCATCCCATAGAAGACTGATTTAAAATCTCTTCCTCTTTAACAGAGGGCTTCTGTCTGTAGAGAGAGTATATGCAGAATTACAACAATGCCCCCAGGGAAATGTTATGGATGACATGCAAGTCTCTAATAAGATTCATATTTAAACATAGCTCTGTTGAAATTGGATGGGTGGTCTCTTGTCTGAGATGTTTCATAATAGAACTAAGTTATGTTTTTTTTTTTTCTTTGAACTACCTCCTTCTGGAGGTTTTCAATATACCTTAGATATTGGTATCTAATACCAATTAGGCTTAAATTGGTAAAGCCAATTTACCTTTTTTTTTTTTTTTTACAGGCTTAAAAACAAAATTTAAAGTTCAACTACTATCAGATATTTCACTTAGTCTTATCTGAAATCATGGCACATTGAGAAACAGGGAAACTAATAAAACATATATGAGATCTCATCAAACCAGCAATATGTGCATGGTCTTCAGCATCATATTCAAGATGAATTATTTCACTCTGTTAGGATATGTCCATAAGCTCTAATGTGATTGATACAAAGCAGGGATGTTCAGAATCAACTTCCATCTCCTTATGGAAATCATTATTTCAAGACAAACATAAAAATATCAATTAGTGTCATCATAAAGACAAAAGAAATTATCCATTTGCTACATTGAATGGCTAACTTCATTGTCCTGGCTTGGAGAGAGCAATATGTTTTAAGTATTTATTAACAATATTTGACTAGCATCAAGAAAGAACTGTTTCCAAGTACATCTATGTTGTGTTGAAACCATGGCCTGGAAGTCACCGGGATTTTAAATTGCAACACATCCAGCTATTATTTCTCATCTTGTGAACTTTCAATTACTAAAAGAATTTCACTTCCATTATACTTTCAAAGCAATTTTTGCAAGTTTTGAAGATCCATGAGGTAATTTATCCTAGTCTGAGAAGATAGTATTTTTTTTAAAATAATAAAATCATAGAATTGTGGGCTACAGAAGACTTTAGATATCATCTAATCCATCTCCTTCATTTGATAGATGAAAAAGAAAGATTAAGAGATTTGCTCAAAATCATACATATACCTAGTCAGCAGCAGATGCTAAAGAGAACCTCTTGATGTAATTAAAACCAATAAATACTTCTCTTTCCTGTCTGAGACAAAACAATTAGTATTTAATTGATTGAAAAGAAAGTTGGAAAGAGTAAACAATCATTTTTTATTCTTCAAGTATAGGTATCTGTTTTCACTCCTTCATGGTGAGTATAAGAAAATAAAAGTGGAAATATCTGTCTAAAATAAATGGAGATTTCATCGTTACAAGTAGCTAGATTGCACAAAATGCACAGCAAACTAACTTGGCAGCTCCATAGGGGTTGAAAAGGAAAAAGTTGGGAGGCTGAATAAGAAAGCAAGCTATAGTTCTGGCTGTGAGCTGACAAACAGCCAACTTGTGCATTCATAGGAAAGGAGAATTCTACAGTGGATGATGGTCTTGAGTAACAGTGATATCTTCAGCTTAGGGGAAATAGCCATCATTATATGCTAAGGAAAAACCATTGGTCCCACATTTTACTCCAAGGAATAAGATGGATTGTATCACATAGAAAAAGTCAGTAGAAAGAAGCCTTTTCTTCACAATAACCTTGTGAGGTGAGAAAGATCTGGCTCCAGATAGTGATTTTGGGTAGTTTCCTTTCCCAAGACCCAAGGATGGGGGAAGTGTATAGCAGGATCAGAATGAAGCCCTTTCTTCCCCCCTCCTTGACTATTAAAAGGGACCTCTTCCAAATCCGTATCTCAGATGCACAGAGCCTGCTGGGGGGCCAGAAGCAACAGGCGCCCCACACAAACACCTTCCTGGCAGCGGGCCAGGGGCCACCCCTGGCTGGGATGGCGCGGACACCTGGGGCGCTGGGGGCCACAGCCGGGCGAGGGTGCAGGGCCAGGGAAGACAGGTGCGGGGCCAGGGGGAAACAGTGCGGGGCAGTGTTAGATTTGGAGTCAAGGATACTTGAGTTTGTTTCCAGTCTAAGACTCTTAATAGCTGTATACCCCCGGGACAAATTACTTAATCTCTTTCACCACATTCTCTTTCTCTTTCCCTCTCCCTCCCTCTGCCTCCCTCTGTCTCTATCTCTGACTGTCTGTCTGTCTCTATCTTTGTTTATCTCTGTTTCTGTCTCTCTTTTTGTCTCTCTTTCTCTGTATGTGTTCCCTGTCTCTCTTTTCTCTTTTCCCTCTTTTCTCTTTTTCTGAATAAACAAATATATACATGCATACATATCTATATCTATATCTATCTATATCTATATATATCTATATATATATAGATATACATATATATGCACATATGCATGCATTAGTACACACATGCATGTATACATTAACATACACATATGTATATATTAAAAATAATGGCATCTATCCCAGAAAGTTTTGAGGATCAAATGAGGCAATATGGGCAAATATTACCAGCAATGTCATTAGACCTTTATAATCAGGATGGGGGGGCAGAGAGGTAACGTTGAGGGGACAGGGAGAAGATACTAAAATCTTAAAGAGCTAAGTGGAACGTAATGAGGTTGTGATTTATAAAGAGTCATAGATGTGGGATGTGAGCCAAGGTCTTCTTTACTCTGAGGCTACTTCCCTACACTCTGTCCCATGCTGCTTCCCACCTAAGGTACAACATAATTTAAAGGATTCATGAAAGTTTCCAAATTACTCATGCCAAGATGGTGCTGTCATATATATCTATTCTGATGGACTTTATATGATGATAAATGACATTAAAAAGCTTTATCACCTATTGACTCTCTTTGCAGTCATAAAAAGCAATAACAATGTTCTCTGATTTATCAAGTCCTATATATGAAGTCCTATCCCAATCTTTAATGTATTCTTTCAAAAATGATAAATGTGCATCAACATGATTACATATGCCTTTAGGAAATATGATATTTATCGTTCTCTAAATCTATATGCATGCCTCACTTTGGCTTTTGATCTAAGGGCTGGTGGTCTGGAATTCAGACTATAACTTTTCCTTCACCTTGCAAAAACAAACTAACATACAAAGAAACAACATGACAACCAAACTTTGCTTTGCTAAACTTGATGAAGTTGCTGTTTGGCTGTTTAGGTGGGTGAGATTTTTACACTGCAACTTGACAGCAAATGAGACATAATATAGCAGAACAAAAATATAGTATAATAGATCTGTTACTCCCCTATATTCTGGTGAAGCAAGAAAGCACAAAATATTTTGATCCCATGTTAATCATGAACCAAGGTATAATGGTCTATGTGCAGTTCATTAACAAATTCAATTTGCAGTTCAAAAGAAAGTAATGGTATATGAAAGCATGCATTGTTAGCTCAACCTACACTCTTTAAATGCTATATAACAAATCTGACCAGTTGCGAAGTTCAAGAAGCTCAGCTCAAAACAAAGCTAGGAAAGAATCCCTCTGAGAAAAATGCATAGGAAATACACATAAACCATTGGCATACCACCAATTACTTCTTGAAACCCATGGGAAGGTTTTCTAGTTCCATATCCACTGAATCTGGATAGTAAAAGAAAAAGTATCAAGAGATGCAGATAGCAAAGTTATGACTGAACAGAGTGAAAAGATTCAGTCAGTAAAGCAATGATTTCACAGACTGTCTAGCTATCAAAAAATTTATATTTCTTTTAAATTACTTTACAGTCGAGACACAGGGATATTTCTAGTTGAAGGAAGTCTGCTTTTGCATACTGGTGAACTTAACTGACTGGGGCTTTTTCACTAAAACAAAGATAGCTGGCTGCTTGTCAAAGCTTCCAGCCAAGAATGACAGAAGCAATTGTTGATGTCTATTCTACTGAAAAAATGTGAAATTACTATGTTTCAAGGTAATTGCTTAATTAAGGAAGATGCTTTATACAATTTCTGGGACAATTAATTAGAAAGACATATCTCTGATTCTTTATTTTATCTGCCAATTTTATCCTCTTCATTTCCAAATACCTATTGCAATACATATCTATTATAACCTGTGAAAATTGTTGGCTTCTGTAATGTTTCTACCTTGAAATAGAAGTAATCCAGCATATGTTGAAAAAAGGGTATTTCACTCTGATATTATGAAAATGAACCAAGAATACATTATCAATTAAATTCTTCCAAGAATCTTGCCTTTAGTATGGAGTACTTTGAACAACTCTCAATTAAAATGCTCATATTGTTAATAAGAAATTACAGGTACCAAACCCCAAGTACCAAAAATTGCAAATGTAAATAAAGTAGCTGCAATGAAATAGGATTTAGGAATTTTAACACCAATTTCTTTTTTTTTTTAATCATAACAATTAAAGGCTAGAGGTTTCTAGACAGTAACTTAAATATGTTAACCCAAGAAAATGAAGAAATTGTTTCCACTTTGAGTCATCTTAATAACAAAAATATCATAGTTGCCAAAGTTATCTGCTTCTTATCAAGATCCCTATTTGGCACCAGAAGTATTCAATTCATTCATCATTGTCAATACACTAACACACTAATTATTTCAAATTGTTTCCTCAGGCAGAGGTCTAAGAAGAAAGCAGGCAAGCCCAAAATAGCAGTTATGAATAATTATGCATAATTTTCCTCAAGGCCTGGACCTGTCTATCATTAAAAGTTTTACTTGCCACACAGTGATCCGTGTTAATTGCAGACTTTAAAATTAGTTCAAGGTTCTCTTTTTATCCAGTGCCAACCTCCAATCCTCTTCTTGGTGACTTTCTGGGACTTTAAGCACTTCAAATAGAATGCCAATAAGAATTTGAAATTATATGTGTATATTAAGAAGAAAAAGGAGTTTGGGCAATAATCAAATAGTTCCCTTCAATCTCAAAGTGAAATTAAGAGTTTAAGCCTATATTTCCTATACTTTCCCTTCGCATGTGCCTTTTACATGTTGCTCTCCATATAGAAAAGAAAGTTAAATGTCAGTTAAAATTATTCTCTAATATTAATCCTAATTGAAGAAAAAAATTAACTGCACAAAAGAAATATCACCAAAAGACAATAGGTTAAACGTTACTATTTTCCCCCTTTTTTTTATAATCACATTTCTCCCCACTCAAATTTAATTCAAATCCCAAACATACTATATCCTATGCTAAACTCTGAGCAAGATAAACAATTAATAGAAGACATTGCTAATTGTCATTATGGACCTTGCAATCCAAAAGAGAAAACATAAAAACAATAATAATACATGTATTATAGACCAACTACCTCATCCATTTTCCTATCTCTTCCCAATGCACCTAATTAATTACATCATTCAATTGTTCAAACATCAAAAATGTCTACTATACCTGCTAATATGATTTGGCTTGTGGCAATTATAGTATCAAATAATTTTGCAGTTGGAAGTAATTGTAGATACTTTAGTCTAACTAGAAGCCATCAGTCCAGCTTCTTTAAAAATGTTCATCCAGCATCCAAAACCTCTATTGAAAGAAAATCTCAAAGGAAAATCATTTCACTTTTTGGGACAACTCTAATTATTAGGGTGTTTTCTCTTTAAATCAAGATGAAATTCTGTGTGTAACTTCTACATATGCCTATGTATCTCCTTATTTTAATGACCACAATATAAAGGGATGAATAATTAGGGTTGAAGTTAGAGAATACTTTGTTGACAACATTTAAGTTTTCTTTTTACAAGAAGAACAACATGTGGAGGGTACATTAGAAAGGAAACTATAGGCTTAAAGACTGAGAGTTCACTTTGGGCAAAGCAGAACAAATCTTATTTAATTTTTCCCACAAAACCCATCAATCCCTTATTTTCTTTTCCAAAGTTTTCCACATTTGGAAAAGGAGAATCTTTTAATAATATGTGAATGTCATTATTGTTAGAATATTTTCCAAAAGTTCAGACTCCTGAACTAAAGGATTTCTATTAAAATGGAGGCTTCAGAGACTGGAAAGTTGGAGAGACAGAAAGATGAGATGTTTCACAAAAAAATATGAGCTTGATTTTGTGGACAGATTTCTGCATGACTGCATTGCCCTTCTAGGAAACTGCTTTATCCTGCAAGAAGCAGAAGAATCAGTGCTCAATAGAGGCAAAGAATGAGAAGGCAGTTCTTGGACCACTCATAAAAATTGGAAACTATGTGATCTGAAAAGGATGAAAAATGAGAAGAAAAGTAGAACTTCAATTTTCATGGATACTTTGAAGGGCTCATTCCCACTGCCAGGTATTAGATTGACTTTCACAAGTAATCTAGTGACCCCAGGTATTTTCTTTGCCCCTTAAAAACTTTAATCCCAAAGTGTAACTAAAAGTCTTCAGCAGCTATTCAGCAAGCAAATGAATTGGAACTCACCAGAAGGTATTTTCTTTGACTCTAGAAATCCTAACTCTTTTCATCCTTTTTAGGTTGTAGTTGATGTTGTAGAATAAAGAGGAGGGGACTATATTCTAATCCTTAAGGAAAGTTAGAAGCCTCAAAAATAAAGGAAAATAGGACTTCCAGCCAAGATGGCGGAGAGGAGGCACACAGCTGTGTAAGCTCCACGTTTTCTCTCAGAATCCATTTCATTACAAGCCTCTGAATTAATGCTTCACTGAAAAAAAAAAAAAAAAACCACAAATAGTTACCAAGAGAAGACATCCTTGAAATTCACCAGGAAAGGTCTGTTTTTGCTCGAGGGTGGGAACTGTTTTAGATCTGGCACAGGCTGAGGGCAGGCAGCGGCTGCGAGAGCATGGGAGGCAGCTCACAGTCAAGCAGACTGGAGAGGAGGTAGGGTGTGATCTCAGCCGTCTCTGCTACATGACTGGATACTTTGCCCCTGGCAGGGAGTCAGTAGCCCAGCAGAGAACCTAAAAACACCAGAGGTGAAGAATACAACCCCAAACAGCTGGAGTCTCTCGGGACCTGGCCACCCCTCCCCCACAGCAGACTCTAGGAGTCTCAGAGCGCAGACGCAGCACAGTCCTGCTAGTGCCTCGCTGCTGCCCCCACAGTCTGTAGAGGAAGCTCGGTAACACCACCCAGCCCCTCCCCCCAAAATAGCAGACTCCATTTAGGGTTTTTTCTCTTTTTTTCTTTGCTAGTTTGTCTTGATTCTTCTCTGACAAAATGAGCAAAAAATTGAAGAGGACTTTAACCCCTGACAGCTTCTATAGAGATAGGGAGCAGACTCTAAACCCTGAGGAGGCTAAAAACAGACAGTCTCCAGGTGAATCCCAAAGGAGGAGATTATCTGTTCCTCAGCACATATGAACCTCATACAAGTAATTAAAAAGGCTCTCACAAGAGAGCTAGAAGAAAAATGGGAAAAGGAGAGGGAGGCTTGGCAAGAGAGTCTGGAGAAGTCATCCACTCATTTAAAGAGAGAGTGGATAAAGAAATAAAATCCTTGAAAAATAGGATTAGTGAACTGGAAACAGAAAATAGCTCTGTAAAAAAAAAAAAAAAATGGCGAAATGGAAAAAAATTCCATAGAACAAAAGAACTCAATTGGACAATTAGAAAAAGATATTTAAAAAGTGAGTGAAGAAAATACTTCATTGAAAATCATAATTGAACAAATGGAACTGAATGACTCAAGGAGACAAGAAGAATCAGTCAACCAAATCCAAAAAAATCAAACAATGGAAAAGAATATGAAATGCCTTCTTGGGAAAACAATAGACCTGGAAAGATCCAGGAGAGACAATCTGAGAATTATTGGACTCTTAGAAAAGTATGATGAAAAAAAAGAGCCTGGACACTATATTTCAGGAAATTATCAAAGAGAACTGTCCAGAAGTCATAGAAACAGAGGAAAAAATAAACATTGAAAGGATTCATCAATCACTTACTGAAAGGGATCCTAAAATCAAACACCAAGAAATATAGTGGCCAACTGCCAGAACCTTCAGATGAAGGAAAAAATACTGCAAGTGGCTAGAAAAACCCAATTCAATGACTAGCAGGATGAATACAGAGAGGACTGGAGAGACTTACATGAACTGATGCTGAGGGAAATGAGCAGAACTAGGAGATCATTATATACCTCAACAACGATACTGTTTGAGGATGTATTCTGATGGAAGTGGATCTCTTCGATAAAGAGAGCCTTAATTGATCAAACATGGACAGAAGCAGCTACACCCAGAGAAAGAACACTGGGAAATGAATATAAACTGCTTGCATTTTTGTTTTTCTTCCCGGGTTATTTATACCTTCTGAATTCAATTCTCCCTGTGCAACAAGAAAACTGTTCGGTTCTGCACACATATGTTGTATCTAGGATATACTGCAACCCATTCAACATGTAAAGAACTGCTTGCCATCTGGGGGAAGGGGTGGAGGGAGGAAGGGGAAAAATCGGAACAGAAGTGAATGCAAGGGATAATGCTGTAAAAAATTACCTTGGCATGGGTTCTATCAATAAAAAGTTATTAAAAAGAAAAAAAAAAAGATGTAAATTCACTGATAGATGGAAAAAAAAAAAAAAAAAAGAACGAAAAACCCAATTCGAGTATCGAGGAACCACATTAAGGATCACCCAAGATCTAGCAGCATCCACATTAAAGGATCAAAGGGCCTGGAATATGATATTCCAAAAGGCTAAGGAACTTGGTATGCAACCAAAAAAAACTTACCCAGCTAGAATAAGCATCTTTTTCCAGGGAAGAAGATGGACATTCAACAAAGTAAGCGAATTTCACCTATTTTTGATGAAAAAGCCAGAACTTAACAAAAAGTTTGATCTACAAATCTAGAACTCAAGAGAAATCTAAAAAGATAAACTATATTTCTGCTATAAAGATGTATAAAGAATGCATGTATACCTTGTTCTAGAAACTAGATGTGAAAAGGACATTGTACCAGAAAAAGGGTAAAGTGGGGGTACTACATCTCATGAAGAGGCAAAGGAAACCTATTATATCTGAGAGAAAGAATGGAGGGGGATGATTATAGTGGGTATCTTACTGCCTTCAGAATTGGCTTTAAGAGAAAAATTTTAGACATATTCAATCTATGGTGAAACTTCTCCCACCTCATTGAAAAGTGAGAAGGGAAAAGTGAAAAGGGAAGGAATAAGCTAAGCAGAAGGGAATACAGAAACTGGGAGGGAAAGGGGTAAGATAGGGGGAGGAACTCGAAGGCGGGGGGACAGATACTAAAAAGGGAGGGCTGTGAGAAGCAAGTAAGGCTCACAAGCTTAATACTGAGAAGAGGGCATAAGGGGGAAAGAAGGGAGAAAAGCATAAACAGGGGTTAACAAGATGGCAAGTAAAACAGAATTGGTCATTTTAATCATAAATGTGAATGGGGTAAACTTCCCCATAAAGAGGAAGCGGTTAGCAGAATGGATTAAAAGCCAGAATTCTACAGTATGTTGTTTACAGGAAACACACCTGAAGCAGGGAGATACATGCAGGTTAAAGGTAAAAGGTTGAAGTAAAATCTACTATGCTTCAGGGGAAGTCAAAAAAGCAGGGGTAGCCATCCTGATCTCAGATCAAGCTTAAAGCAAAAATTGATCTAATTAAAAGAGATAAGGAAGGGCACTATATCTTGCAAAAGGGTAGCATGGATAATGAACAATATCAATATTAAACATATATGCACTAAGTGGTGTAGCATCTAAATTCTTAAAAGAGAAATTAAGAGAGCTGCAAGGAGAAATAGACAGCAAAACTATAATAGTGGGATATCTCAACCTTGCACTCTCAGAATTAGATAAATCAAACCACAAAATAAATAAGAAAGAAGTCAAAGAGGTAAATAGAACACTAGAAAAATTAGATATGATAGATCCCTGGAGAAAATGTAATGGAGACAGAAAGGAGTACACTTTCTTTTCAGCAGTTCATGGAACCTATACAAAAATTGAGCATATATTAGGACATAAAAAACTCAAACTCAAATGCAGTAACGCAAAAATAGTAAATGCATCCTTTTCAGACCACGATGCAATGAAAATTACATTCACCAAAAAGCCAGGGGAAAGTAGACCAAAAAATAATTGGAAACTAAATAATCTCATACTAAAGAATGATTGGGTGAAACAGCAAATCATAGACATAATTAATAACCTCACTCAAGAAAACGATAATAATGAGACATCATACCAAAATGTATGAGATGCAGCCAAAGTGGTAATAAGGGGAAATTTCATATCTCTAGAGGCCTATTTGCATAAAATAGAGAAAGAGAAGGTCAATGAATTGGGTTTGCAACTAAAAATGCTAGAAAAGGAACAAATTAATAACCCCCAGTCAAATACTAAACTTGAAATTCTACAAATAAAAGGAGAGATCAATAAAATTGAAAGCAAAAAATCTATTGAATTAATTAATAAAACTAAGAGTTGGTTCTACGAAAAAACCAACAAAATAGACAAACCCTTAGTAAATCTGATTAAAAAAAGGAAAGAGGAAAATCAAATTGTTAGTCTTAAAAATGAAAAGGGAGAACTCTCCACTAACGAAGAGAAAATTAGAGCAATAATTAGGAGTTACTTTGCCCAACTTTATGCCAATAAATTTGACAACTTAAAAGAAATAGAAGAATACCTCCAAAAATATAGCTTGCCCAAACTAACAGAGGAAGAAGTAAATATCCTAAACAGTCCCATCTCAGAAAAAGAAATAGAACAAACTATCGACCAACTCCCTAAGAAAAAATCCCCAGGACCAGATGGATTTATATGTGAATTCTACCTAACATTTAAAGAACAATTAACTCCAATGCTAAATAAACTATTTGAAAAAATAGGCATTAAAGGAGTCCTACCAAACTCCTTTTATGACACAGACATGGTACTGATATCTAAACCAGGTAGGCTGAAAACAGAGAAAGAAAATTATAGACCAATCTCCCTAATGAATATTGATGCTAAAATCTTAAATAAAATATTAGCAAACAGATTGCAGAAAATCATCCCCAGGATAATACACTATGACCAAATAGGATTTATACCAGGAATGCAGGGCTGGTTCAATATTAGGAAAACTATTAGCATAATTGACTATATCAATAACCAAACTAACAAAAACCATATGATCATCTCAATAGATGCAGAAAAAGCATTTGATAAAATCCAACATCCATTCCTAATAAAAACACTTGAGAGCATAGGAATAAATGGACTTTTCCTTAAAATAGTTGGGAGCATATATTTAAAACCGTCAGTAAGCATCATATGCAATGGGGAAAAACTGGAACCTTTCCCAGTAAGATCTGGAGTGAAGCAAGGTTGCCCACTATCACCATTATTATTCAATATTGTATTAGAAACACTAGCCTCTGCAATAAGAGTCGGAAAAGATATTAAAGGAATTAGAGTAGGCAATGAGGAAACCAAACTATCACTCTTTGCAGATGATATGATGGTATACCTAGAGAACCCCAGAGATTCTACTAAAAAGCTATTAGAAATAATTCATAATTTTAGCAAAGTAGCAGGATACAAAAATAAAACCCCATAAATCCTCAGCATTTCAAACCTAACAGCAAGAGATACAAAGAGAAATTCCATTCAGAATAACTGTTGATAGTATAAATATTTGGGAATCTATCTACCAAAGGAAAATCAGGAATTATATGAGCAAAATTACAAAAAAGTCTCCACACAAATAAAGTCAGACTTAAATAATTGGAAAAATCTTAAGTGCTCTTGAATAGGCCAAGCGAATATAATAAAGATGACAATACTTCCTAAACCAATCTATTTATTTAGTGCTATACCAATCAGACTTCCAAGAAAATATTTTAATGATCTAGAAAAAATAACAACAAAATTCATATGGAACAATAAAAAGTCGAGAATCTCAAGGGAATTAATGGAAAAAAAAAAATCAAATGAAGGTGGCCTAGCTGTACCTGATCTAAAATTTTATTTTAAAGCAGCAGTCACTAAAACCATTTGGTATTGGCTAAGAAATAGATTAGTTGATCAGTGAAAAAGCTTAGGTTCACAAGACAGAATAGTCAACTATAGCAATCTAGTGTTTGACAAACCCAAAGATCTTAACTTTTGGGATAAGAATTCATTATTTGATGAAAACTGCTCCTATAACTGGAAATTAGCATGGCAGAAATTAGGCATGGACCCACAATTAACACCATATACCAAAATAAGATCAAAATGGGTCCATGACCTAGGCATAAAGAATGAGATTATAAATAAATTAGAGGAACATAGGATAGTTTATCTCTCAGACTTGTGGAGGAGAAAGAAATTTGTGACCAAAGAAGAACTAGAGACCATTACTGATCACAAAATAGAAAATTTTGACTATATCAAATTAAAAAGCCTTTGTACAAACAAAACTAATGCAAACAAGATTAGAAGGGAAGCAACAAACTGGGAAAACATCTTCACAGTTAAAGGTTCTGATAAAGGCCTCATTTCCAAAATATATAGAGAACTGACTCAAATTTGTAAGAAATCAAGCCATTCTCCAATTGATAAATGGTCAAAGGATATGAACAGACAATTTTCAGATGATGAAACTGAAACTATTACCACTCATATGAAAGAGTGTTCCAAATCACTATTAATCAGAGAAATGCAAATTAAGACAACTCTGAGATACCACTACACACCTGTCAGATTGGCTAAGCTGACAGGAAAAAATAATGATGAATGTTGGAGGGGATGCAGGAAAACTGGGACATTGCATTGCTGGTGGAGTTGTGAACGAATCCAACCATTCTGGTGAGCAATCTGGAATTATGCCCAAAAAGTTATCAAACTGTGCATACTCTTTGATCCAGCAGTGTTACTTCTGGGCTTATATCACAAAGAAATACTAAAGAAGGGAAAGGGACCTGTATGTGCCAAAATGTTTGTGGCAGTCCTGTTTGTAGTGGCTAGAAACTGGAAATTGAATGGATACCCATCTATTGGAGAATAGCTGGGTAACTTGTGGTATATGAACATTATGGAATATTATTGTTCTGTAAGAAATGACCAGCAGGATGAATACAGAGAAGCTTGGAGGGACTTACATGAACTGATGCTAAGTCAAATGAGCAGAACCAGGAGATCATTATACACTTCAATAATGATATTGTATGAGGATATATTCTGATGGAAGTAGATTTGTTTGACAAAGAGACCTAACTCAGTTTCAATTGATAAATGATGGACAGAAGCAGCTACATCCAAAGAAAGAACACTGGGAAATGAATGTGAACTATTTGCATTTTTGTTTTTCTTGCCGGGTTATTTTTACCTTCTGAATCCAATTCTCCCTGTGCAACAAGAGAACTGTTCAGTTCTGCAAACATATAAACATATTGCCATCTAGGGGAGGGGGTGGAGAATGGGAGGGAAAAAATCAGAACAGAAGTGAATGCAAAGGATAATGTTGTAAAAAAAAAATTACCCTGGCATGGATTCTGTCAATATAAAGTATATATAAAATAAAGTAAATATAAAATAAAATAAAATATATTTTTAAAAATAAAGGAAAATATTGTTCCTTATGTTTTTTATGTCTTTTAGCTTTAGTTGAAGATAACACATCTCTGACCAATACATTAGTTAGGTATTAATGTTGCGAGAAAAATTTCTAAGTGGATTCCTGTATCAAAGAGATTTATGTAAGAAGGTAAACCTTATTTGTATAATAGAATAGCTACAAAATACTTGAGAACAATTAAGTAGTTTTCCTCTTTGAGAACAAATACGCTCAGTCCTGTAACTCTGTTTATCTATTACATAATCCCAAGGCTTTATCACTATCCTTTTATCCTTCTTTTGGACCTTCTATTTAACATTCTCTGTGTGGTAACACTAGGAAAGAGTGAAGAGGGACCCTCACCTACTCTTTTTGTGCTCACTGGTCCTTTTTATGCATCCAGTGATCACATTTGAATTTTTTTGACTGATTTGTTCCACCCTTTACTCATATGCAACCTTCAATACACTAAAACTCCCAGAGAGTGGGAACCAAGCTTCTACCAAATTTTCCTTATAGTTTATGTTTCCTCCTTTTTGTAGCATATGCAAAATATATATCCTCATTAGATTTTTATCTTCTCCAATTCAGTCTAGTCTGTTGAGAACTCTGAATCCTACATAAATCACACAGTCCCCTACTGTATTAGTCATTCCTCCCTTTGCTGGGAAACTAGTAAATATGTTAAGCATGTTATCTGTACTCTTTAAGTCTCAATATTTTTTTTCATCCTTGCAGAAGGATAATAATTGTTACATTATGAAAACTATGAGATTGTTAGGAAATTCAAATGATATAATGTATATGAAAAAGCTATGAAAATACAGAATATTTCCATGGTTATTCCAATAATCTTGGGATAGAAAACGCCATCTGCATCTGTTATGCCACAGTTCTCTAACTGTCCTGACTCAGTTTCCCTGCACTAGTTTCCCTTATCTCAGTTTCCTTAACTGTTCCATCTCAATCCCCTTAGCTGTAAATTCCCCTTTGACCCATTAAGACTGAGGACTATTTGCTCTAAGGTTATAAATTAGCAAGATAAACAAGAGAGTAGACCTCCTGACTCTTTTCTGTCCTCAAGAATTTACAATATCCCTCTAAAATATTCCAAAATACCTCACTGATATCTTTACTTTTTTGTATTCAGACATCTTGTCTCTGCGTTTTTAGAATTTGTGGCCTCCCCCATCCTGATAGAGGTTTTCCCTCACTTCTTACCCTTCCTTTGTTTAGAGAAAAGGTATTTAAGAAGTTGGAGTTCCTCCATTCACTGCTGGCGGCTGGCGGTTGTATGCTGGACACTGGATTCTTTGGGATGACAGTCTCCTCCAGCCCTGGGACCAACATGGATTCTTTGATCCCAGTATATCTTTATCTCTGTCTAACTGGATAATTTGAGATGAGAGTCCTGTCCAATCAATTTTACTCTTCCATTAATAAAATATTAAAAACTCTCTAATCTCTCTCCTGCCTCAGTTTCTCCGGCATTACATTTTGGAAGTCCCATCGAGATGATAGAAACTGAGAACTGGATTAGAGATTAGAGACCTCTTGGTCTCCACCTAGGCTTGAGGAGGCTCAGGATTTTAGTCTATTCCTTGGGAAAAGATCAGCACTCTGGATGGAAAAGGAAGCAGTTTTTCAGCCTCAGTCTGGCCTATAGTGGATAACGAAATCAATTTGGCATTTGGGAGAGTAAGTCTGTCTGGGTACCTTTTGGGGAACCAAATGGTTCTGGTTCTGGTTCTGGTCTGGTCTGGTCTGTTGCTAGCAACCTGTGGTCTCAAAATAAATACCGACGGGTTTAAAAGTTCTGAGATGATTGGGCTTATATCCCAAAGAAATACTAAAGAAGGGAAAGGGACCTGTATGTGCCAAAATGTTTGTGGCAGCTCTGTTTGTAGTGGCTAGAAACTGGAAATTGAATGGATGCCCATCAATTGGAGAATGGCTGGATAAATTGTGGTATATGAATGTTATGGAATATTATTGTTCTGTAAGAAATGACCAGCAGGATGAATACAGAGAGGCTTGGAGAGACTTACATGAACTGATGCTAAGTCAAATGAGCAAAACCAGGAGATCATTATACACTTCAATAATGATATTGTATGAGGATGTATTCTGATGCAAGTGGATTTCTTTGACAAAGAGCCCTAACTGAGTTTCAATTGATAAATGACGGACAGAAGCAGCTACACCCAAAGAAAGAATACTGGGAAACGAATGTGAACTATCTGCATTTTTGTTTTTCTTGCTGGATTATTTTTACCTTCTGAATCCAATTCTCCCTGTGCAACAAGAGAACTATTCAGTTCTGCAAACATATATTGTATCTAGGATATACTGCAACATATCTAACATATATAGGACTGCTTGCCATCTAGGGGAGGGGGTAGAGGGAGGGAGGGGAAAAATCGGAACAGAAACAAGTGCAAGGGATAATGTTGTAAAAAAAAATTACCCTGGCATGGATTCTGTCAATATAAAGTTATTATTAAATAAAATATTTTTTTAAAAAAGTTCTGAGACAGGTATTTTCTGGGACACTGGAAAATATTCTCTGAGTATGTGTTATGTGTTTGTTTAATGTTGTAACTGTGTAGTTCTATGTGTGTTCTATGTTCTGTGTGATTTGTCTGTCTATGTTTTTGTTTGGAAAAAATTTTAAAAACAACATTGCAACTGTGCTTAGTAAAATGGAGCTCCACATGTGTCTGTGTGTGTCTGTATTAAAAGTTAGCAAGCTTGTAAGAGATAAGAATTCAGCCTCTGTGTTGCAGGCTTAGAAAATATCAAGAAGTTTGAAAAATCTTTCTCTCTCCTTCTGTCTCTGGCTGACTGCAGCAGCCTGTGAGAAAAAGTGAGAAAGGGGAGAGAAAGGAAAAAAAACAAAAAAGAAATGAATAAAAAAATAGATTGAAAGGGATTTGAAAGTTTGGAAAGTTAATGTACAGCAGTATGCTGACATTTAAAGAAAAGAAATTTGAATGGACTATCTAGGCATTCTCTGTGAAGGCAGAGAAAAGCACTAAATGGGCTTGGAAGTTGCCAGAAGCCCCTTGGGATTCTGGAAGGGAAAAATGGAATTCAAGTTGAAACAAACTTCTCTCTGGGGGCGAAGATCCTGGAAACAGCCCCTAGTCTGTTTGCTGATTTAAAAGCTTTGTTAAGTTTTAAGAACAATGATTAAGGAAAATTTGCTTGTGATTTTAAACTTTTTAAAGGAAAAACCTACTAGAGTAAAGAGCAATAAAATTCAAGCTTAGCCTGGCCTGGGCAATAAAAAGCTCTGGAGATAAGATGCTAATAGCTGTTAGAAGAAATGTGGTGGAAAAGAAAAGGAAAAAAAAAAAAAAACTTTTTAAAACATCTGTATTAGTTTGATTCAGTTTGTTACCTTCTGAAATATATTGATTTATTTATTAACATAAGTTATAATTTAAATCCAGCTCCGCTGGACATATGTGGGTTTTGTGGAGGTTTGGGCTATTCACTATAGTATGAATCTTACAGGTTTTTGAAGGAAAAAGGAAAGAGGAATGCAGGTGATTTAGGAAGAACTGATTTGTAGGGGAAATTAGAAGTTTGGATGGTTTTAGGAAAGTGAAAGAAAGACTTTTGGGAGTAGGTGAAGAGGTGGGGGAAGGAGCCACCCACCCCCACTGCCTTCTGCTACTTTACCAAAGGAGCATCTGGTAGGAAAGTTCTTTAAGGAGATTGTTCAAGTATATAGCAATGGAGAAAGAAAAAGTTGGAAACAGATGGATTTGGGAAGAAACCTGATGTTGGGAAACTGATGGGCTAAATCTTGAAAAGGATCCCCATGTAGGAAATTGAGTGGGGAACCTAAGGGAAGTTTTTTTCCTAGGGGGCAGGAGTGGAGGTAGGGTGGCCACATGGAATCCTCTCCTCCCCTCACCCTTCTACTTTTAGGTTAATTGACTGAATATTTGTTTCTTGATACATAAATGTTTTCTTAATTAAGAGATATGGTCATAAATGTGATCCATACTTTGGTAGGAATATTTCTAAAAGTTTAATTGCTATTTTTAAAAAAGCTTGAATTCTTTTATGTGGAATTGGGTCTTTTGTATAAGTTTAAATTGATTGTATTGGGTCATCCTGAGGGTATTTAAAGGGCCTCTGAAAATGATTTTTTTTTTTTTTTTTTTTTTGTCCTTTTGAAAATGTTTCTGTTATGGACAATATGCAATTTGGGATCTTTTTCTATGTATTGGGTATTTTAAAAGCAAAATGATTTGTACGTATAATGTTCACTTATGTAATATCTACCTGGATCTGATAATTGTTCTAAGTTTTGAACTTACTGAGGAAAAATTTCTTTTTGTTATTACTGTAAGGCTATGATAAATCTTTATTTAGGAGTTATCAGAAATTTGATTAATGGAATTTGTTATTGGGGGTAAAATTTTTTTGGACTTAGAGTTAATTAGTTAATGCTATTTGGGAGTTTTAAAACTCCACCCTCTGACAATTACTGGGATAATTGATAAGCAGTTAAAACTCAACTGCTTATGTTATGTTATAGTTATGTTCTTGCATTTTTCCTTCTGTAACTGATCTCTCTGATCAGAGCAATGGTCAATAGAATTATTAATGCAATTCAGTTATGTCATGCCTTGCTATTTTCAGTCTGGTTATATGTATTCATTGTATTCTAAATGCTTGGACAACAGAGTATTTCGCCTGGTCATCTGTCTGTTACTGGATATTTGTGTTTTGTTTCTTTAAGGTTTCTACATGATAAGAGGACAATTAACAGGGGTCTGTGAGACCTCACTGATGTTGCAACTTGGGACTGCACCCGTTTGCCTGGCCTGTAAAGCAAACTCATCTCTTCACATAGGAAACTGCTGGCCAATTTATTTTGACCTCCTCATATTTTGCAGCAGTCTGGTGAACTGAGTCTTTCTATCTGAGACTGATCTAATCTTTATTTGTTAGATTTGTGTTTTTGTTTTAGATTTTGGTCAAATTACAGATATTGGCTTGCTTCTGGAACCTGGATCAGCTTTGATCAGCTTTGATTGTCAGTGCGGTACACCTACCCTCTCTGCATGGAATGCCATTTGTCAGCCTGGAGCAGCAGTTTTAAAATGAGACCATGGACTGGACCCTGCATCGAGTGTACTTTGGACTGATATAAGGGACCTTGGGAATGGTTGATGACTGACTGTTAAACCTTGCTTGGATCATCTATTACTGTGTGTTTAAGATTTGGGATGGGATTTGTTAAAATTGTGTAATTATTGCTGTTATGTTTGAGGGTTTTTTTAGGAAATGTACTGTACTAGTCTGTTTTGTATAGGGATTTTGGTTCACTCTTGGGATTTATATGGGGAATGGTCATTTGATAATTCCTTTCCATGAGAAAAAAAAAGGGGGGGAGGAAGAGATAGAACATTGGGGAAACTGGTGTATTTTTTTCAAAATACCTGAAAGAATGGGAACCCCTAGCTATTCACTTTGCCTTAGGGATTTCTGCCCCACCCCCTATCTCACTAGTTCAGACTGAATTTGGATGCTTTAGCTTTAGAATCCCCTTATTTTGTTAAAATTGCCCTGGCAGACTCAATTTTTGGGATTATTTTTTTAGAAAAATTTTGGAAATCAGATACCTGTCCTGGGACTGGCAGTCTCTCTGATCTGTTTTTCTTCAGTCCTGTAACCCCAGTTCATTAAGTATTTCAGCATTTCAAAGGACCTTGAAGTTTGGCATGAGGCACCTAAAAAGTTTGGCGTTTGCCTGCCTTGATGGTCTAACTGTGCATAATCTGCTCAGAAATCTGTGTTCTCATAGCAGCAGCTCTGGGCAGGGATAGATGAAGCTACTCTACGCCTTACCCTTCTCGCTGGAGTGGGTTGCCCCTTTGAATGAGCCTTTGAGCCCCGCTGCTAGTTGGGTGCACAAATGACCACAGACCTAACTGTCCATCTCAAACTGGATTCTCTGGCTTGGATGGTGCTCCAGAACTGTAGAGAACCTGACATGCTTGCAACAAGGGAGCCTTTGTACAGCCGTTAACTCTGAGGTTATCAAGGAGAGACTTGCTCTTGCCATATGAGTCCTTACATTTTTCTAGTTTTATTTTTGCTCGTTTGCTTTACATAGGGTGGGTCAAAGATCTCCTGGGTACCTAGAGGAAGGTGCTAAGATTCAAAGGTTTGAATATTTAGGAGAGAGAGTGTGGAATGTTATGCCACAGTTCTCTTTAACTGTCCTGACTCAGTTTCTCTGCACTAGTTTCCCTTGTCTCAGTTTCCTTAACTGTTCCATCTCAATCCCCTTAGCTGTAAATTCCCCTTTGACCCATTAAGAATGAGGACTATTTGCTCTAAGGTTATCAATCAGCAAGATAAGCAAGAGCATAGCTCTCCTGACTCTTTTCTGTCCTCAAGAATTTACAATATCCCTCTAAAATATTCCAAAATACCTCACTGATATCTTTACTTTTTTGTATTCAGACATCCTGTCTCTGCGTTTTTAGAATTTGTGGCCTCCCCCATCCTGATAGAGGTTTTCCCTCATTTCTTACTCCTTCCTTTGTTTAGAGAAAAGGTATTTAAGAAGTTGGGGTTCCTCCATTCATTGCTGGCGGCTGGCGGCTGTATGCTGAACTCTGGATTCTTTGGGATGACAGTCTCCTCCAGCGCTGGGACCAACATGGATTCCTTGGTCCCAGTATATCTTTATCTCTGTCTAACTGGATAATTTGAGACGAGAGTCCTGTCCAGTCAATTTTACTCTCCCTTTAATAAAATATTTAAAACTCTCTAACCTCTCTCCTGCCTCAGTTTCTCTGGCATTACACATCCAGAAAAAGAACTGTGGAGATTGAATGTAAATCAACACATTCTATGTTCACTTCTTTTTTTCTGTTTTTTTTTTTTTCTTGTGGTTTTTCCCTTTTGTTCTGATTTTTCTCTCTCATCATGATCATTTTTAAAAAATGTGTATTTTAAAAAGTTATTGTACATGTATAACCAGAAAATTAAAACAATTAAAAATACAGAAAATATGTGTCCTCCTCACCCATGTGCTCCACAGTATTTAATAGTAAAATTATTATTCTTATGTTATTTGAGGGAAGTAGGTATGTTGTATGTTGTCAAGGTTTTTATGTCATTTAATTGTCAACTTTCCTCAAGTTCATTTCCTTTGACTTTATGTTTGCTATATTTTCATTCAAGTAACAAGTTATGTAATCTCTCTAGACCACAATTTCCTCATCTATCAATTAAGGGGGTAAAATCAGAAGACATCTAATGTCTCATCCAAATCTAAATCTCTGTTTCTTTTCCTTTTACAATTGTATAACTATTCATGATCTTATGGAGTTACAGAATAGGAATAATGCCTTAGTTTGTATTTCAATCTTGTTTGTTTTTTTTGTTTGTTTGTTTTGGCAAGTGGGATTAACAGCCCCTGTTAAAGAAAGAAGAGTGTATAATCTCCTATTCTTATTCAGGCATGAACCTCAGAAGGGAAGATAACATTGCCACTTTTAGCTAGCTCATACACATGACCAACATGAGCAATGCATACATTCTATGATTATATTTGATAAAATTAAATATTGCTTCTGAATAGCACTACCAATATTCCTTCAAATAGCCTTCCAAATGGAAGAAAAATATACTTTATCAAATGATTATAAATGAAAATGTTATTAAAAAGTCACAATTGTTAGCACATTATTCTTTTTGTAATGAACTTGTTTTTTTCCAACTAATAAGTGTTTCTCTATAGATAGAGATTATATTAAGAATTCTTATACTTTATTCCTTAAAGATTATATCATCACAGGAACACTATGGATCAGAACTCACAAGTTGCCTCTGATTAGAGTAAAAGGGGGAAAGTCCCAACAAATCTGATAATCACATTTTATTTAATGGTGTTCATTTCCAAACAAAGAAAGCCATCATAAAGACATCTGGAAAACTGTATTGGAGAAAGACATTTGACAGATCAGATGAGGAGTATAAGAAAACTCCTGGTCAACACCTTTAGCAAGTAATGCTAAAAGAAGAGGAAATGGATACTGTGGAGCAGTTAGGACAAAATAAGCATTGGAAAGTAGCTTGTATGGGCTGAGGGCAAACATGCCTGGGAATGGCTTGAGGTCTGGAAAATCTACAAACAAATGATTTCCTGATTGACTTGGGTAATAGCATGCATACACCCTAAAGAAATTCTGTTTGCTTTTGTCTGCACTGCCTGGATGTCTCATGTTAATTTTCTCTTTCTAACTTTATTATCTCTAATGATACCTGTGTTTTTGGAAATTGTTTATAAGATTAATGTTCTTATCATTTTTTAAAATTTTTTTCTTACCTTTCCTCTGACCAATATCCATCTAAAGCTATCATTTTTCATTTACAAATAAGTATATCCAACCCACAAATTCAGGGCATAAGTTAAATTACAAAATGTCTATCTTAAATTTTTATATTACATTATTATTAATGTGCCTCATGGATAACCTGGGGCAGCTAGGTAGCACAATGGATGCGAGCAGCAAGCCTGGAGTCAGGATGACTCATTTCTATGAGTTCAAATCTAGCTTCAAACAATTACTCACTGTGTGACTCTAAGTAAGTCATTGAATCATGTTTGCTTCAGTTTCCTCACATATAAAATAAGTTGAAGAAGGAAATGACAAACCATTCTAGTATCTGTCAAGAAAATCCCAAATGGGTTTATGAAAAGTCAGACATGACTGAAATGAGTGAACAATGATATCGTTAATCTACAGACACCTCTGTCAAGTGACTTTAAGAGATCCTAACATATCTTCTAAAATTTCCCTCACTCCAATTTCCAAGTCAACTTGCTGAAGTCTGACATTATAGAGTCAGAATACATTCTATTAGATTCTTTCAAGATAAAAAGTAAATCCCCTTGGGAAAGGCAATACCTTAAACTACATCTATTATCAATATACAAAATTATGAGTTTCAGAACTTTGTCCTACAGATAAGTTTTGGGAACAGAGAAGATAATCAATGGATACTTTATGGATGACAAGGAAGTAGTAACATCAATGATGTTGGCAAAGATATGGAAGGTAATAGGAGAAAAATAATTTACTTCACAGTGAAAGCTAAAACTGTACATGGGACTTTACATTTGCTTATCTTTTATAATAACAAATTGGTATGTGTGTGTGTGTGTGTAAAAGTATGTACATGTGGGTGAATATGTGTATGTGTGCTTATTTAAAAAGATCTTAATTTGCATTAAAGGAAAAGAACCTATTTTTTAGGCTATGAGATTGATATGGTCAAGGATAAAGAGAAAGCAGAAATGACTACAAAAATATGTATAGTAGATAAAAATATTTACTTCTTCAAATCCTTACAGCACCTGGGACCTTTTTATAATGACATTAGTTCTTGAATTACATTTAATTATTTTTTTTCTCCTAGGCAACTTATCTTCTTTATTTCTTTATTCTTTAAAATGACTAATTTATTGCCTTGGATTTCATTTAGCAAGTTTTTAATTGACAGAATGAAAGACTGAAATCCATGTACACACATAAGATTTTTGTCTGAGAATTCACAAGTTTAAGAAATTCATCATGTAAAAACTTGTTCACTTGATGCAAATTAGTGACAATATCTTATAGTTTTAAAGAATTGCCTGGGGATACTGAAAGATCAGATATCATAATCATGGTAACACAACTATCATGGGTTCCTTTTTGTCTGTTTATTTTTTGCAACCTTATTCGTGGCACGGAATTGAAGCCAGGATTGCCAATCTCCAAGGCTTTTCATTACTATTCTAACTCATGCAACGTTCCACTGTCTCTTTTACACACACACACACACACACACACACACACACACAAAACTAAGTGGCATAGAATACTAAACATGGAGTGAAGAAGACCTAAGTTCAAATTCACCTTTAGATATTTATTAGTTGTATTAACTTGGGCAAATGATTTAACGTTTCTGCTTCAGTGTTCTCATCTGTAAAATAGATATCATGATAGCATCTAATACCAAAGTTGTTGTAATGATCAAATTAAGTAATATTTGTAAAGTGCTCAGGACATAATGAGCATTGTATAAATGTTAGATCTTACTGTAAAATGGACTGAAGACATGAATACCTTTAATATGTGTCACTAATGTCTCAAAACAAAATTGGAAATATGTCACTAGTTATAGGGAAGTGTATATATATATATATATATATATATATATATATATATATATGTATAGTATACATCCAACATGTTGTCAATGACACTCTCAGTTACAAGATACAAAATAACATATTACTTATAAGTATAGAGAATTTATTTTAAAATTTCATCCTAAACCTAAATTATTTTAAATTAAGGGAAGAAAATACCTGAAGAGGAAAATCTGCTAAAATCTAAAAAAAAAAAAAAAGTTACAAAATCAGATGGTCATTGAAAAAGCTCAGTATAAACTTCAGAAATAATCCCCCAAAAGGTAACTGATGATAATAGCATTAGTATCTCTCATGATTTTGCAATGCTGATAGGTATACTAAGATTGGAATTGTGTATATGTGTGTGTGTGTATGTGTGTGTGTGTGGAGAGAGAGTATGATGATATGATTTCATCATACCACAATTGGTAGCACAATATATTAATTGTTAATTAATTAATTAAATATATACAAGTTCTTACTGACTTTGGATGTTAATGTTTTTTCCTGCTATTAGCTTGAAGCAATTATCACAGTTACTTTTTTAAGTGTCTAGGATTTTATATAAGCCATTATGTCATAAGTAGAGATAATCTTGCTTCTTCCTTTTTCTATCTTTATCATTTTAATATCATTGTGTTATCATTGATATTTCTAGCATTTCTAGAGCTATATGAAATCACATTAAGTAAAAGGACATTCTTTTTATCCTATTAAATAAAGGTGACCCTGTCTATGCTTTATAGGATTTTTATTATAATTAGGGTTATACTGTTATACTGTGAGAAGGAAGGAAGGAAGGAAGGAAGGAAGGAAGGAAGGAAGGAAGGAAGGAAGGAAGGAAGGAAAGAAGGAAGGAAAGGAAAGGCGTAGAATAAAAAAATATTAGAAGTACTATAAATCTCTTTGGACTTGGGGGTTCTTTCAACTTTATTTCTTGAGATTAGATTGTTTATTTGATCCAGCAGTATCTCTACTGGGCTTATATTCCAAAAGGATTCTAAAAGGGGAAAAAGGGTTCACATGTACAAAAATGTTGGTAGCAGCCATTTTTGTAGTGGCAAGGAACTGGAAATTTAGTTCAGGCCCCTCAATTGAGGAATGGCTGAATAAATTATAGCATATGAATATAATGGAATATTATTGTTCTGTAAGAAATGACAAGCAGGCTGATTTCAGAAAGGCCTGATTGAATTAAATAAAATCAAAAAAATATTGTACATAGTAACAACAAGATTATGTGATGATCAACTGAAGTGGACTTTGCTATTTTGCACAATGAGGTGATTCAAGACGATTCCAATGGATTTATGATGGAAAGTGTCATCTGCATCCAGAGAAAGAACTATGGGGACTGAATGTGGATCAAAGGATAGCATTTTCATCTTTTTTTTGTTATTTGTTTGCTTTTTTCCCCTTGTATTTTTTTCTTTTTGATCTAATTTTTTTTTTTCACAACATGATAAATGTGGAAATATATTTAGAAGAATTGTGTATGTTTAACATGTATTTGATTGGTTGCTGTTTTGGAAAGAAGGTTGGGGAGAAAAGAGGGTGAAAATTTTGGAACACAAGGTTTTGCAAAGATGAATGTTGAAAACTATCTTTGCATGTATTTGGAAAAATAAAATACTATAAAAATGAAAACCCAAAAATAATTAGATCCTTTTAAGATCTCTAGATGATGTTCTGTTTATTTGAATATTTCATAATTTTGAAGAGAATTCTGTTTCTTTTGCATTCTAAGTTTGTTGCTATATAATTGTGATTGATAGATCTGATCACTCTTTTAGCACTTTATTCTTTGTTATCACATTCATTTTCTTCCTTTTTTAAATTAGGTTTAACTAAATGTTTACAACTTTGTTAATGTTTCTGGAGAATTAACTTGTAGTTTATTTTATCAGTTTTGTAGTATTTTTGTTTATCTTTCTTCTTTATTTTTCAATATTATTACTTCAATGCTTATTTTAAAATTGTTTATCTGTTATTTTTTTCTAGGATATTAGGTAGCTTGAGGGAAGGAAGTAGTGCAGAGGATAATATAGCCTGAAGTCAGGAAGACTTGTCCTAAATTCAAATCTGGCCTCAGACACTTATGAGCTGGGTGATCCTAGGAAAGTCACTTAATCTTGTTTGCATTGGTTTTCTTATCTGTCAAATGAGCTAGAGAAGTAAATGACAAACCTTTGCCAATAAAACTCCAAATGGGGTCACAAAAGGTCAGATATGACAGAAATAACTGAATGACAAGAAGTGACTTGAGAACACCACATTGGAATCAGTAGTTGCTGAGTTTAAATGTTTCCTCTGACACTTACTAGCTTTGTGATTCTGAGCAAGTAACAACCTCTTTCAGTCTTAATTTCTTCATCTACAAAATGTATTTAATAATAACTGCATGTAGTGATCAAATTATATAACATAAAGTATTTTGAAAATTTTGAATCCTCTATAAAGATTACATTTTGCTATTTTTCTTTTAAAATTATTTTTAGCTTATTAATCCTATTTGTTTTTATTATTTTTGCTATTATTATTGAGAGTTTTTTTCATGATATGTTAGCCTGCTGTAATGGGCTGAGGCTTGAGTTGATGCACTGAGGTCCCAAGCACATGAGGCTAAATAGTAATTGGACCATACTCTATTAATATGTAAGCGTGGGAACCAAGGACCCTACTTTCACTGAAGAAGTCTCCAGTGACCAGGAACTTAGGTGAGTATAAGACAAACAGGGAACTTATTTTCTTAAAGACTAAAGCAGTAACTTTTTTGGCTGAAATGGGACAGATCCTAGGTAAAGATTTTCCACCCCCCACCCAAACTCCCCCACCCCTAGCCCCACCCAGGAGTGGTGCTATAAAAAGCCTGATTAAGCTGATAGAAGAGCAAGGACTACTTGTAACTTGGGAACATGCAGCCAAACTTCTGGCTATATTAAACCGCACCTCCCTTTGGTTCTTAGAGGAAGAGCAAATCTCTCTAGATAACTGGAAATTGGTTGGTCAACAGATCTCCGCATATAACAATGAAAACGGTCCTCATTCAGTTCCCTTCGAGGCATTTTATTTATACAATACGATACAGTTGGCCTTAAAATACCGTATAAGTTCTAGGATAAAAGGAAAAAACTCTAAGAATGGCCAAATGCGGAAGTCTGAGATAAAGGAGGAAGACAAAGAACAGATTAATGGCCATATCCCCACAGGGCATGAAGACTTAAGTGAGGCTCAAGGGCAGGGTGAATCTGAGGCAGCTTCAGCCCCACCTGAGGAGCAGGTAATTGACTCTCCTCCATCAACTCCACCCTCCGGGATGGAGGGAGGAGGGCTAGTGGAGGGGGCAGTGACAGCACCAGCACCTCCCCCCCAGCATCCAGCACCTCCCCCCCAGCATCCAGCTGCTCCTTTGAGTAGATTGCAAAAGGGACTAATTAAGGCCAAAGAAGAAGGGAGAAATGTATTGGAAATCAAACACCACATTTTTCCAGTTATTCAACAGTTTAATTCTTTAGGTCAAGAAAGTAGAAGATACTCTCCTTTTGATATAGATATCCTCAAAGACCTGAAAAAAGCTTGCACTCTTTATGGGGCTACATCAGCTTATGTTAAGATGCTATTACAAAATTTGTCTTTTGAAATCTTGACCCCTGACGACTGGAAATCTATAGCAAAGATATGCCTAGAACCTGGACAAAACTACTTGTGGCTTTCTGAATATAGTGAGCTCTGTAGGATTCAAGCCCAACAAAATAATCAAAGTGGAGTTCATGCTGCAATCACCTATGACCTACTTACAGGTACAGATCCTTATGCAAATGTCGCAGCACAAATTAATTATTCTGTAGCAGCATATGAGCAAATTGCTGCTAATGCTATCAAAGCGTGGGCTTCCCTCCACAATAAAGACGACAAGGGGGGGGGGGGGCCTTCACAAAAATAACACAAGGGCCAAATGAACCCTTTGCTGACTTTGTGGGACGTTTGCAGACAGCTATCACAAGAACAAATGGAGAAAATCCAATAACAGACATTTTGATAAGGCAACTTGCTAAGGAAAATGCTAATGAGGTTTGCAGAAGAATTATACTAGGACTGCGCAAGGATGCTCCTTTAGAGGAGATCATAAGACGCTGTGCCACAGTGGGCACAAATGCCTTTTATACCCAGGCTATGGTGCAGACTTCCCAAAATCCAAACATGGGAAGACAGAGTCCCTCTTGGCAAGGGACTTCCAGAGAGACTCGTAGATGCTTTCAGTGTGGAAAAGTAGGACATCTGAAAGCTCAATGTTGGTAGAGAGATAGAATGGGAAAACAAGGTGGGAGAACAAGACCCCAAACCCCATGTCTAAAATGCAACAGAGACTTCCATTGGGCCTCAGAATGCAGACAGATTCAGGGAAATGGGATGAGGGGCCCAGCCCCAGGGCCCAAGGCAAAAAACACTTGGGGCATGATGGCAGCCAATGGTGCACCCAGGGAGGGCCTAGAAGTCCAGTATCCAGACATGACCAATCAGCCAGAAAGCCATATGATGGGAGAAGGGGATTACACAGTCAACCAGCCAGGAAGCAACCTGATGGCAGAAGGGAATTACAATTGGGGAGAATAGAGCTGTATGCAGCTGAGACAACTGAGATACCCCCTAGAGAGGTGAAATCTGTTCCTCTCCAGCCTATGGATCCCCTACCTCCAGGCACAGTAGGCTTGACCATTTCACCTCCTTTTTGTACGTACAAAACAGTGTCCATCCACACACTGATGTGGGAAACTGGGGAATATGTAGATAATATCCCAGTCACTAATACAGGTAAACAATGTGTGACTTATCACCCAGGAGAAGTAGTAGCATCAGGTTTACTCATACAGAATCCTAATAAGCAACCTGGTGATAGTCACCCAGGTTCTGACTCCAGACCACAAAATCCAGGAATTTACTGGACAGCAGCTGTAACAGCTGACTGACCTATGCTCACGATCTATATAAATGGCCTACCATTGGAAGGATTGGTAGACACAGGTGCAGATCGTACAGTTATTAGAGGTGCCGATTGGCCCAGTCACTGGCCAAAGATTAAAGCAGACACCTATATGTCTGGAGTAGGAGGATCAATAGCAGCTGAAGTTAGTGCTGCCCCTATGAGATGGACTTTTGAAGGCAAAACAGGAGTTTTTACTCCTTTTATAGTTGAAAAACTCCCCATCAATCTGTGGGGAAGAGATGTTTTACAACAATTAGGGTTAAAAATGAGTACTTCGGTTTTTTAAGCAGGGCTGCTGTTGAAGGCCTGCCAACACTTTCACCTGTTCCTATCCAATGGAAAACTAATACACCAGTGTGGATAGAACAGTGGCCCTTGGGTAGCGATAAAATTCAGGCCTTATTAGATATAGTACAGGAACAGCTTGAACAAGGACATTTACAACCTTCTCTAAGTCCTTGGAATTCCCCAGTGTTCGTTGTAAAAAAGAAATCAGGAAAATGGAGGATGCTCACTGATTTAAGAAAAGTAAATGAACAGATGGAAACTATGGGAACTCTTCAGCCTGGACTTCCATCTCCTACTCAATTGCCTAAAGAATGGCCTCTTTGGGTCATCGATATTAAGGATTGTTTCTATTCTATCCCTCTGGATAAGGAGGATATGAAAAGATTTGCCTTTTCAGTGCCCAGCGTTAACTTAGCTGAGCCTTATAAAAGATATGAATGGACAGTTTTGCCACAGGGAATGAAAAACAGTCCCACTATGTGTTAAATGTATGTTGCTGCTGCTCTTGCTCCAATAAGAAAAGAATTTCCAAAAGTTATACTATTACATTATATGGATGATATATTGGGATGTGCACCTGAGAAACAAATGTTAGAAGCATGTCTACAAAAGACCATAGAAACACTAAGATACTACAAATTATACATAGCTGAAGAGAAAATTCAAAGACATGCTCCTTTTCAATATTTAGGATATGAAGTATACCCTAAGGTTCTTACAGTACAAAAACTGTCCTTAAGAACAGAGAAGCTAAACACCTTAAATGATTTTCAGAAATTGATAGGAGATATCCAATGGATGCGACCAGTGTTAGGCTTGACTACCTATCAGTTACAACCATTATATGATATTTTAAGGGGAGACAGTGCTTTAAATTCACCACGCCAGCTTACAAAAGAAGCTCAAGAGGCTTTGAGAGAAGTTGAACTGGCTTTATCCAATGTGATTGAGAGAGTCACTCAAAAACCCTTGGAAATAACAGTTTTTGCCACACAAGAGGCACCCACAGCAGTCCTTCATCAAGGAGACAGTGTGATAGAGTGGGTGAACCTCCCGGCACAACCAGAACAAAGCCTTACTCCTTACCCAGTGCTTGTGGCTAGAATTTTGTTAAAGGCCATTAAGCGAGCAGTACAATTATCTGGGGCAAGACCTGATAAGATATACACCTTTTACACCAATACACAAATTAATGTGTGTTGTGAGACCATCCCAGAGTGGCAAATTTTATTAGCCATGGCTCCTAATTTTATACATGGGTCTCCATTAAAGATAACCAGACTTTTACATAATTGGCGATGGATTCTTGAAGAAAAAGTTTCTAAAGTTCCTCTTAAAGGACCAACTATCTTTACAGATGCATCCAAACACAATATTTGTGCTGTATACTCTCATGATTTAACCATAAAGAGAGTAGTCAGAACTCCTTTTCAGTCCACTCAGCAGAACGAATTGTATGCGATCATGTTAGCTCTCACTTATTACCCAGGAGACATAAATATAATATCTGATTCAGCCTATTCAGTAGGTGTGGTACAAAGAATTGCCACAGCCCAAATAAAATTTGCATCTTCTAATATATATCAGCTCTTTAAGGAACTTCAGGAGCAAGTGAGAAAACATCCCGGTAAGATTTATATCTTGCATGTCCACTCACATAGTGGACTCCCAGGCTCTATTTTTGATGGGAATTCAAAGGCAGATAGCCTTTTAACTATGTTAGCCAGTACACCTTTATTTCAGGAGGCCCAGGAATCCCATTCTAAGTACCATCAGGCTGCTCGAGCTTTGCGTTTACAATTTGGGATTACAAAAGAGGAAGCTAGGAGCATAGTAAAAAGCTGTACAGCTTGCCTTCCTTTCCATGCTCCTACACTGCCTCCAGGGAAGAACCCTCGTGGTTTGAGACCCAATGAAATCTGGCAAATGGATGTGACCCATTATAAATCTTTCGGTCGTCTGTCTTTTATCCATGTTGTGGTAGACACCTTTTCAGGATTCACTTTTGCCATACCAGCAGCAAAAGAGACAGCCCGAGTGGTCACTGAATTCCTCATGCAAGCATTTGCCATTATGGGTGTGCCACAAGCAATAAAAACAGACAATGGTCCTGCATACACCTCCAAACATTTTGCACACTTTTGTGCACAGTATAAGATTTTACACACCACTGGCATACCCTTTAATCCTCAAGGACAGGCAATAGTAGAGAGGAGAAACAGAGATATTAAGATGCTGCTCCAAAAACAAAAGAAAGGGGGAGCCACGGGTAACCCTAGAGAGCTTCTAAATCTAGCACTTTATACTATTAACTTCTTGATTTTTGACAAAGATGCACTGGCTCCGGCAGACAGGTTTTATAACCCACCGGAAGGGCAATGTCCAGTGCGAGCAGCTCCACTATCTTTAGATAATCGCCAGGTGATGTGGAGAGACCCAGAAAGTGGTGAATGGAAGGGACCAGATAGGCTAACTGCTTGGGGGAGAGGGTTTGCTTGTATCTCTACAGGTGGAGAAGGAATCAGATGGGTGCCAACGAGCCGTATTCGCCTTGTCCATCGCAGAGAGACGGAGCAGACCCTTGAAGCGAAGGAGAAGACCCAAGAAACTTCGGGTGGTTCTGTTGCTGATTGTGCTCACCATTGAAAGAGTGTGGCAGTTATGGCGTTTGACTCATGGACATAGAAAATCATTGGACTTCAAAACCCTCAGAAATCATTGGATTCTCTGAGACAGTAGATTGTTGTAGGACTTTAAATCCCTCAGGAATCATTGGATTCTTTGAGACATAAGACTTGAAAGCCCTCAGGAATCATTGGATTTTCTGAGAAATGATAAGACTGTTACAGGACTTCAAAATCTGCTGGAATCATTGGATTCCCTAAGACATAAAAAGACTTTTGCTGGACTTCAAAAACTTGGGGGGATCATTGGATTCCCTGATATGTGAAGCAATGGACAATAGACTGGTTTTGGACTATCTCTTGGCTGCCATAGAGGTGTATGCGTGACTGCTGTTTACATACTCTCCTTCTAGGACTTTTGGCAATCTTTTACAACACAATGTTGATTTATATTGTTTGTTATACCGTTACTTGGGTGTATAATTCATGTTTGTTACACCACATCAAGCCTGCACTGACTGTGGGGAGAGTCATCACTAATAGCCTCTGCGTTGTTGCTATGTGCTATGTGCTATGTGTTCCCATGCTGATAGGTTTGTGCATAATAAGACCCTTAAGCCCAGAAACCTGCTAGCAACCCCCACTTCCCTTTGGTGCTTTTCATCTCCCTTCCTGAGATGTCAGGGAGGGCGTGATTATCTCCTTTTTAGTGCTTTCACCTCCCTTCCTGAGAAGTCAGGGGGGTCGTGATCACCTCCTTTTCGGTGCTTTCACCTCCTTTCCTGAGAAATCAGGGAGGGTGTGATCACCTCCCCTTGGGGGCTCTGACCTCCCTGAAGAGTCAGGGATGGAATGATCACCTGTGTTCTAAAACAAAAGAAAGCGGGAGATGTAATGGGCTGAGGCTTGAGTTGATGCACTGAGGTCCCAAGCACATGAGGCTAAATAGTAATTGGACCATACTCTATTAATATGTAAGCTTGGAGAAAGAATGGCCCCCACCCACTCTTTGTGCAAGTCCTGATGTGTTGTATAGGAAATGACGATTTTGGTGGGTGGAGGCAGGGGAGTGGAAAAGCCTGCATCTGAAAATTTTTGGGTTTTTTCATTATCATTATTTTTTAAGTAGTTAGTAATCATTCCTGTTATTTCTTCTTTGATCCACCCAATTTTCTGGATGCCATAACACTAAACAGTGTTTAGATTTATTTTTTATTTTATCTATTTTATTTTATTTATTTTTATTGAATTTTGTACTATAACATGTGTGTTCAATATTTATGCTTGATAATATTTATGATTTCTTCAAGCCCTATTCTATTTCTGTAGATGTGAGATGTAGTATTGTAAAATATGTATGTTATATAATATTACCATTCAAAAGAGATCATGTCTTTCATCTATAAATTCTCCAAAAGTATATTAACTTCAGTGTTTCTTTTTATTTATAAATTAGATTTGTCCAGTTCTGAGAAATGAACATTAAAGCTTCCTGTTAATATTATAATAATTAATATTAATAAACAAATATTTAATATTAATATTATATGTAATTAACATTATATCTATATGTTTGTATAATAAATGAAACTTTTTCCTTAATAAATTTTGATCCTTATGAAATTTGTTGCATATATATTTTATGTTGAAATTGACTCTTTGTCTATGGGTCTTTTAAATATAATATTGTGAATTGTTTATTTCTACTTCCACTATGAATTATAATTTTTCCTTTATTGAATAGAATGATTACAACTTCTGTTTTTTCTATTCAGAGTATATTGGTTCTGTCTTCTCATTTTGATTTTATAAATGTTTCTTTTATCTAAGAGTTTGTGAAAGTTTAATCATTTTTTCCTCAATTTTTAGGGTGTTTAGTCCATTTCCATTAAGTTAAGAGTTAAGCTTGTTTTGCTTTTTTTTTTATTACTATTTGTTATTTATTATTTCTATTAAAATATTTTTATTTCCTTTCTTTAGTTTTTTTTTTTTTTACATAAACTATTTTGATTTTATTCTATTGCCAAAGAATAAGCACCCCTTTTTCATTCTCTTTCCCTCATTTTGGATTTTTACTTGAGGAATATATGATCTCCTGCATCTTGCTGTTTGTTTCCTCTGGGGGCCAAAATTGTCACCAGGAGGATTTTGACTCTATTTTTTGTCAGCTTCAGCAAAGCTGCCCACATTGGCACCAATCCCTAATTGCTCTGTCTATTTATCTCCTTTCCTTCTTGACTGGGATAAATCAACATCTGCTGCTTTCACCTCTGTAAAAAATGGTGAGAAGGTGTTAACTAAAAAGCCTCTTCAGCCTTTGCAATCCCTAACTGCACTTGGACACCAGTCAAATATTTGAATGTATTTTCAAGCTCTTCTTCCTCTACCACTTCAGCTATGCATGGCTTCATAGAATCAGCATTTTCCACTCTTTATAATTTATAAAGAGGACTGTAGGGCGTTCTGGCAATGTTTCTGTCTGCAACATAGATGAAAACAAAATGGGGCCTGTATAAATCTGCTTTTGCTTTTGCTGTGACTGTGTGGAGACTGGTAGAGAGAGTATTGAGAGAGTGATTTAAGGATTAGAGTTCTCTAGTGTTAATTCAAGAGATTGTATCATTTTTCCCATGTAGACTTAGTTGTAACTATTCAACATCTGGTTCATAATTCCATTTTTTTGGAAGTCTGGAGAGTTGAAATAGTCTAGAAATACTGACTAATCCACCATATTTCTGGATAGTCTAAATCAACTTTTTAAAGGCAAATTCAATTAAATTAAGTCAGGAAGAGGAATACTCTGAAGAGTGACTTTGGAATGAAAATACTGGATATCATATAGAGATAGACATTTGGTCTGATGATATATATATATATATATATATATATATATATATATATATATATATATATGTTAATTATTACTAGATCTCACTAAGATATGCAGATAGGGGAATTGTCCCTATAAGGACAGATCAGCCAAAACACAAATTTAAGAAGCTGGGGGAAGGGATTCCATATCACATGATAGAGTTTTACTTTAATTTTACCTCTCTATGTTAAACTCATTTCAAGAAAATAGGTTGAATGATTAGAGAATATTGCTGTTGAACCTCCCCATTCCACCCCAAATACTGCTACTAGACAAATTTTAAGAACCATAGTAGAGTGCCATTTCTTGGCGTGTCCAGCAGATTAACAATTTGCTTCTAATTTTTAGAGGCTGTGATATTTCTCCTATTAACAAAAGGTTTTGCTAACCAATCTGATAAGTATTAGCAAATGCTCAGATGGATTTACTCAACTGTTCTTATTTGAATTCTAAGTGTATTGAGTCATTAGATTATAATAATACATGCCCCATGTTTGATGCTTGAACAAAGATTACTTTCTTTTTAAATTTCTTTCTTGATAAGACTTGGCGGCTTGTAACTGCTAAATATCAGAAATAGTTAAATAAGTAAATAATGTTTAACATAAAGAGCACTGAGCTCCTCTGATGTGAAATTATTATGATAAATATGTAAGTCAAATAACTGAGTAAAAAAAGAATAAGCACAGAATATCATTTCATTGAAGTGAAATGCTAGTGACATCAATTATGAATGAGGACTATTGCAGAGAGGTAATATGACCTCAAAGTTGAAGAATTGGCCTTGAATTTTGGTTTTGATTCCAGTATTTCACATCTGCTACTTGTATAACCCTGGAAAAGTCATTTAATTTCCCAGTGCTCTAAAACAAAAATTGCAGAGAGAATCCTAACTTGTATTGGTAGAGAAAGTTTCATTATTTTAGAGTCCTCCATCTCAAAGAAGTCACAGATCTAGTCCCTATCACTATTGAAATTAAGTCCAGAATTTCAATAATGAATGTCAGTGATAGTACTTATTTGTTTAGGCTACTATTTAAGGCAGTATATATTAATTATCTAGTGGATTTCTCAATGAATAAAAACTAATTCTGAGTATGGCAAAGATGTGAAGTTTACATGTATTCTTGCTTTATAATTAAGGACTATAAATAGATATCATATTAGCTATGGACACTCCTGTCATTTCACTATTAGATTTCTACTTTTGTAGTTAAGATATAAGCTTAGAACTCAAAGGTCACCTATAATCCTGAACTTTCTAACCATCTTCCTTCATCAGCAGAGCTCTTCTCTTCCTCTGATATTCTATCTAATATTAATACTCTCATCTTCTTTTTCTACCATCCCACATATAATGAATTCCCACATTCTAAAGAATAAACCACCTGCCCAGAGTACCTCCCAATCAGATTCTGTAGTCCCTCCCATCTCAATCTTACCCTCTCCCAACATCCAACATCAGATCCACCTACTTCATTAATTGTACTCTCTGGAACATCTATTCTATAATTAATGCATTTCTTTCCATTTTAGACTTCTTCCTCTCATGCTTCTTGTATTTCCTGACACTAACAAAAATATGGCTTTTCCTCTAAGGACTGCATTCTCTTTTTATGTGCCAGTGCTGGTTCTACCTTCTTTGATACTTCACCTTCATTCAGCTCAATTTACATGTCCCAGGAACAAAAACAAAATAGTCCTTGTTCCCATTTGCCACTTCCAGGTTTCCTCTACTTCCACTACTCAGAAACCTATAATTCCTTAAGATTCAATCCATCCAAATATATTACCCAATAACAGTTGTTTCAAAAATTATTTTCTGTTCCAATTGCACTATGACACTTCTTCCTGATACTCTTTTGGTTAAAGACTGTCATATTTTTTTTTCCTTGAGAAAAGCAACAAAATTTGCCATAAGCTCTTTCTTCTTTTCTCCTTATTTCTTATGTTATTGACCCCATCTCCCACAAACTTCTCCTTTGCTCTAGTCTTTGATAGAAGATTGGTCCTTCTCTTACTAAGAGCAATTCTCCTACATCAATTATTGATTCTATATCCTCCTGTCTTCTCCAGTATAATACTTCCACTCTCACTCCTCCATCTGTTTATATTTTTTAAATCTCTCTATTCCTTTGTTACTACTTACAAAGACACTCCAAAATTTATTTTTAAAAATTTACTCAATTCTATTATTCCTGCTAGCCACAGTTCTATTATCTCTTTACCTCCACTCAACTGCTGAAAATGTCATCAATACTTGGTGCCTGCACTTCCTCTTCTTTCTTCTAAACCCTTTGCAATCTGGCTTTTGACCTCAAAATTCAACTGAAACTGTTCTACAACTTTGCAAACAAAAAGTAGTAGTTAAAATAGTAGGTTTAGTGGTTCATATAACCCACCTCTAAAAAAGACCCAGGTTGGTACTTACTGTCATGCTCTACATTTTTATTTTCCATAATGAAGTCAGGGAAGGGGGGAAAAAAAAGAGATATTTTCAGTCATTTGTTGTCTTAAAGTTCATTTACATGATTAAGAAAAAAATTATTGCAGTTTAGCAGTCTCTAAAATAATTATTTGCAAAAGTAGATTTAGGGACAATTATCCAACTATTGTATCTCAAATATTCAAAAATCCTTAGGAATAAGTCAAATAATGAGAAAGTTGGGTAGTTTAATACATAGAATTATAGTATTATAGATTCCTGGCTTTCATCCCAATAGAACTTCTCACCTCATCAGGCTCTTGACTTTGAATATCAGAAAACCAGGAATGGCCATGAACAATTCTAGACCTTCAACTTTGATCAAGATGTCTTTTCACTCAAAGTATTAAGAAACAGACAACTTGGTTTTTGCCCTATTATCTAGCTCTACTTGTGTACTGATGCAGTGTCAATTTTGAATCATATCTAGGCAAAAATAGGTGTCCTGATTTTTAAGGCCATCTGAATATATTTATTCTATTGGGGAAAAAGATTAACAGCAAATATAATAGCCATAAAAAACAGTGAATTTGTGTAAAGAGCTAAAAAAAAAAAAACTAAAATAATTACTAAAAAATAATATCTAAAAGAACTGCTATATAAGAGAGTGAGAATAATGGGACTAAACTTGTCCCAGAAACAGAGAAAAGAAAATGTAACCTCCTTATCTTGCAAACATGTGGCAACATATGCATGGAACACTGTGTGTGAGTGTTTGTGTGTGTATATAGATAGATAGATAGATAGATAGATAGATAGATAGACAGATAGAGATATATAGATATATAGATACAGTTAGATTTGGTTGCTGTGTTGATTTCATAGAACTTCTTTGTTTTTTATCTCTTTATTTTTCTTTTCTTTTTATTTTTACAAGATATTGGTTGATGGGTAAAGAAGAAGGGAAATGAAAACAATATGCAAACAAGACTTCAAAAATGTAAATTTTTAAATTAAATTTTTAATTTTTTTTAATAATAGGTTTGATATACCTATCAAAGTGACTGATATGTACAACTGCAAATTATCTTAAATTCTTCCCAAAAAAATTCTTTTAAAACATAACAGGAGGGAAAAACAAACAGAAAAAAAAAAAAAAATCTTGTTCTAATGCCAGTTTTCCTGTTGGTTTTAGCCTGGAAATTGGGTCTACTCTGTCAAAACAAACAAACTAAACAACAACAACAACAATAAAAACTTCATCACAGTGTCTAAAAATTCTCCATAGAAAGACACTTAACAGCAACAAAAGAACTTATCACCCACTAAACACTATATATTTATTTTCAGTTTCAACAGCTTTCTTATTTTGTAAAACAAAATAATCTATTTCTAACATGTGCAGAACACCCAGATACAAAGGAAGTGCTTTCATGAACAAAACAAACTCATATGAAAGCAATTAAGACAAGTTTCTTCAAACTGCTATTCTATCTCAGCATTCCCCTCTCCCTGATAAGATACTTAGAATCGCTCTTTGTTTTATCATTGGTTTTACCAGAGCAGCTATCATCTTTATTTGTAAACTTGGGTCTTTTTAAATCCTGATATGTAAAATTCAGCCAAATGATCTAGGTTTACAATACAAATAATCACAATAGCATCCATCACATGAATGTCATTATTTCTTCTCATTTAAATGCTTATGATCTGCTTCTTGTAATGTGGAATGATATTGTTTTCTCATATTGAAAGAATTGACAGCTATAATTATCTCTCCACTATGACAGAAGGCTATTACCAATACTGAACCATGTATTTTTTTTTTTAAATAAAGAATGGATTTCTCAAATATCTTCAAAGTGCAAAAGTATGATAATTGAAAAGAGATACTAGAAAAGAGATGTCATTCTATCTTGGAAACTGCATTAATTATAAGCCCTACTAAAATATCTAATGAAACCATAAAATGTAATTAGTGACTTTAAAATCTCTTAAACATAAGTAAGAAAGATTCTAAATGATTAAATAAAAATAAAGAACAACAACAAAAATTATTCTATAACACATATATAGGGTCTTAAAGTTCTTGTAATTAGATCTTTCATTAAAGTATTACTCTGACAATTCATCTTGGCATGGAATTGGCCTTGGATTCTCTAAGGCTATGCCAGACATATATTCTAGCAATGTAGAAAATTATCAGCGTTGAGTTGGCAATGGATTATATGTTTGTCACGTGAGTAGCAGTAACTAAATGTGTAAGTCTGTCACTAAAAGAGTGGCTACCAAGATGTGAACTAATTTTGGGTGTAAATCTCAAAGGAGGGAGCCAAGAATCATGCATGTTCATAGAGACATTACTCAGTAATCATGTTTCCAAGCTTGGGAAACTTTCATCTAAAGTGAAGGAGCCCTTGGTATCTAGGGGCAGATACGTCACGCAGCAAAGTCACAAGACAGCGACAAAGTAAAACTAAATGATGATCACAATCAGAATAGGTTTTGCTTTAAAAACTTTTCTTAGGCCTTGGTGGGGTGATAAGAAAGACATTTACTGAAAGCTAATGATTCCTTTTTTTTTTTTTCTCCACTTCTCTGTCTCACCTGGAAAGTCATTCCCCTCAGAATGAAAATTGCTTACTACCTCTTAAAGACAAAAGGTCATCCATCCCCTTTTCATTACCAATGGAAATATACTGTGTAAAACAAAAACATTTGTTTTCAATCTGTAGCTTTTAAGTGAGGCCTATTTCCCAACCATAAGATTAAAAACAAAAGGAAAAGAACACTGGATAGTGATTTTAATTCTGTCTGATTATAATTTACATCTTGGGAAAGATTATAGAGAGATGCTCTTCTTAGAAGGGTTTGATAGAGTAATGTATAGTGGGAAATGAAAAGGGATTGAGAACTAAACATTTTCAAATTTCAATATTAGAAAGAGTTGCTGGAGATTCTGAACTTTTCTTGAATTTATTTAATACCAATAAATTCATTCTTAGTAAGTTATAAATTACCAAGGGAAAGAGATACATAGCAATGGTAAAGCAGACACTTAGTTTAAGGGTATGTTGGTCTGTATTCCTTATGCTTTCAAATCTAATGAATGAGGAGGAAGTTATACCAAGAAAAATGAGGAGCTATGGCAAGCATAGTTTCGTACCTGGAGAATTCCAAATATATATGATTGCCAAAGTGATGTCTCTAAAAGCAACCCATGCAGTGACATCAAAGGCTACACTTGCTCATGAACTGCCCTTAGAAATTAGAATAAAGGAATTAGTTTAAGGAAACTCTCAAAGACAATCTACTAAAGTATATGTCGGAGTTTAAAGGGTACCCTCTGAAATGATGGGGGAATATATATACACCAAAGAAATTTAGGGCCTTGAGGTATTAAAATAAATATTGTAGGGGGAGGTGGCACAGTAGATAATGAGTAGCAGCCCTGATGCCAGAAGGATCTGTGTTTAAGTCTGGTCCGAGACACCTAACACTTCCTAGCTATGTGACCCTGGGCAAGTCACTTAACCCCAATTGCCTCAGCCAAAAATAAATAAATAAATAATATATATACACATGCATACATAAAAGCACCATTCAGAGATATTATTCTCACGTTTGATATAGATTACAATCCTGCTAACTAATCCTTCTCTTTCACCTGTGTCTCATATGATGAAGTGACCTTACTTCTTATCAAGGTTAAAATTTCTACCTCTTGAAATGATATTCCATTCCAATCTGTCTCCTCTAACAATTATCATAAAAATGCTAATAAATCTCAAATCCACCTATCCTGTTCCACCCTCTCAGCTAACCTCCAAATTTGCAACTTCAACTTTCATTCAGAAATCTCAAACTGGACTTCCGGCCAAGATGGCGGAGAGGAGGCACATAGCTGTGTAAGCTCCATGTTTTCTCTCACTATCCATTCCATTACAAGCCTCTGAATTAATGCTTGACTGAAAAAAACCCACAAATAGTTACCAAGAGAAGACATCCTTGAGATTTGCCAGGAAAGGTCTGTTTTTGGGCGAGGGCGGGGACGGTTTTAGATCGGGCGCAGGCTGAGGGCAGACAGTTGAGAGCATGGCAGGCAGTTCACAGCCGAGCAGAACGGAGCGGGATGGGGTGTGATCACAGCCATCTCTGTGGAGAGAGCTTTGCTACAGGATTGGATACGTTGCCCTGGCAGCAAGCCAGCAGCCCAGCAGAGAAGCTAAAGACACCTGGGGGTGAAGAATACAACCCCAAACAGCTGGAGTCTCTCGGGACCTGGCCACCCCTCCCCTACAGCAGACTCTAGGAGTCTCAGAGCGCAGATGCAGCACAGTCCTGCTAGTGCCTCGCTGCTGCCCCCACAGTCTGTAGAGGAAGCTCGGTAACACCACCCAGCCCCTCCCCCCAAAATAGCAGACTCCATTTAGGGTTTTTTTCTCTTTTTTTCTTTGCTAGTTTGTCTTTGATTCTTCTCTGACAAAATGAGCAAAAAATTGAAGAGGACTTTAACCCTTGACAGCTTCTATACGGATAGAGAGCAGACTCTAAACCCTGAGGAGGCTAAAAACAGACAGTCTCCAGGTGAATCCCCAAAGGAGGAGATCATCTGTTCCTCAGAACAGATGAACCTCATACAAGTAATTAAAAAGGCTCTCACAAGAGAGCTAGAAGAAAAATGGGAAAAGGAGAGGGAGGCTTGGCAAGAGAGTCTGGAGAAGTCATCCCACTCAGTTAAAGAGAGAGTGGATAAAGAAATCAAATCCTTGAAAAATAAGATTAGTGAACTACAAACAGAAAATAGCTCTGTTAAAAAAAAAAATTGGCAAAATGGAAAAAAATTCCATAGAACAAAAGAACTCAATTGGACAATTAGAAAAAGATATTAAAAAAGTGAGTGAAGAAAATACTTCATTGAAAATCAGAATTGAACAATTGGAATTGAATGACTCAAGGACACAAGAAGAATCAGTCAAGCAAATCCAAAAAAATCAAACAATGGAAAGAATGTGAAATACCTTCTAGGAAAAACAACAGACCTGGAAAACAGATCCAGGAAAGACAATCTGAGAATCACTGGACTCCCAGAAAAGTATGATAAAAAAAGAGCCTGGACACTATTTTCCAGGAAATTATCAAAGAGAACTGCCCAGAAGTCATAGAAACAGAGGGTAAAATAGACATTGAAAGAATTCATCAATCACCTAATGAAAGGGATCCTAAAATCAAAACACCAAGGAATATAGTGGCCAAATGCCAGAACCTCAGACGAAGGAAAAAATACTGCAAGCGGCTAGAAAAACCCAATTCAAGTATCGAGGAGCCACAATAAGGATCACCCAGGATCTAGCAGCATCCACATTAAAGGATTGAAGGGCCTGGAATCTGATATTCCGAAAGGCTAAGGAACTTGGTATGCAACCAAAAATAACTTACCCAGCTAGAATGAGCATCTTTTTCCAGGGAAGAAGATGGACATTCAACAAAGTAAGCGAATTTCACCCATTTTTGATGAAAAAGCCAGAACTTAACAAAAAGTTTGATCTACAAATCTAGAACTCAAGAGAAATCTAAAAAGGTAAAGATTAATCTTGGGAACTATATTTCGGCTATAAAGATGTATAAAGAATACATGTATATCTTGTTCTAGAAACTAGATGTGGAAAGGACATTGTACCAGAAAAAGGGTAAAGAGGGGGTACTACATCTCATGAAGAGGCAAAGGAAATCTATTATATCTGAGAGAAAGAATGGAGGGGGATGAATATAGTGGGTATCTTACTGCCTTCAGAATTGGCTTTAAGAGAAAAATTTTAGACATATTCAATCTATGGTGAAACTTCTCCCACCTCATTGAAAAGTGAGAAGGGAAAAGTGAAAAGGGAAGGAATAAGCTAAGCAGAAGGGAATACAGAAACTGGGAGGGAAAGGGGTAAAATAGGGGGAGGAAATCTAAAGCGGGGGGAGGGATACTAAAAAGGGAGGGCTGTGAGAAGCAAGTAAGGCTCACAAGCTTAATACTGGGAATTGGGGTAAGGGGGAAAGAAGGGAGAAAAGCATAAACAGGGGTTAACAAGATGGCAAGTAAAACAGAATTGGTCATTTTAACCATAAATGTGAACGGGGTAAACTCCCCCATAAAGAGGAAGCGGTTAGCAGAATGGATTAAAAGCCAGAATCCTACAATATGTTGTTTACAGGAAACACCTGAAGTGGGGAGATACATGCATGTTAAAGGTAAAAGGTTGGAGCAAAATCTACTATGCTTCAGGTGAAGCCAAAAAGGCAGGGGTAGCCATCCTGATCTCAGATCAAGCTAAAGCAAAAATTGATCTAATTAAAAGAGATAAGGAAGGGCACTATATCTTGCAAAAGGGTAGCATGGATAATGAAGAACTATCTATATTAAACATATATGCACCAAGTGGTGTAGCATCTAAATTCTTAAAAGAGAAATTAAGAGAGCTGCAAGGAGAAATAGACAGCAAAACTATAATAATGGGAGATCTCAACCTTGCACTCTCAGAATTAGATAAATCAAACCACAAAATAAATAAGAAAGAAGTCAAAGAGGTAAATAGAACACTAGAAAAATTAGATATGATAGATCTCTGGAGAAAATGTAATGGAGACAGAAAGGAGTACACTTTCTTTTCAGCAGCTCATGGAACCTATACAAAAATTGAGCATATATTAGGACATAAAAATCTCAAACTTAAATGCAGTAAGGCAGAAGAAGTAAATGCATCCTTTTCAGACCACGATGCAATGAAAATTACATTCAACAAAAAGCCAGGGGAAAGTAGACCAAAAAATAATTGGAAACTAAATAATCTCATACTAAAGAATGATTGGGTGAAACAGCAAATCATAGACATAATTAATAACTTCACCCAAGACAACGATAATAATGAGACAGCATACCAAAATGTATGGGATGCAGCCAAAGTGGTAATAAGGGGAAATTTCATACCTCTAGAGGCCTATTTGCATAAAATAGAGAAAGAGAAGGTCAATGAATTGGGCTTGCAACTAAAAATGCTAGAAAAGTAACAAATTAAAAACCCCCAGTCAAATACTAAACTTGAAATTCTACAAATAAAAGGAGAGATCAATAAAATTGAAAGTTAAAAAAAAAAAAAACTATTGAATTAATTAATAAAACTAAGAGTTGGTTCTATGAAAAAACCAACAAAATAGACAGACCCTTAGTAAATCTGATTAAAAAAAGGAAAGAGGAAAATCAAATTGTTAGTCTTAAAAATGAAAAGGGAGAACTCGCCACTAACGAAGAGGAAATTAGAGCAATAATTAGGAGTTATTTTGCCCAACTTTATGCCAATAAATTCGACAACTTAAATGAAATAGAAGAATACCTCCAAAAATATAGCTTGCCCAAACTAACAGAGGAAGAAGTAAATATCCTAAACAGTCCCATCTCAGAAAAAGAAATAGAACAAACTATCAACCAACTCCCTAAGAAAAAATCCCCAGGACCAGATGGATTTATATGTGAATTCTACCTAACATTTAAAGAACAATTAACTCCAATGCTAAATAAACTATTTGAAAAAATAGGCATTAAAGGAATCCTACCAAACTCCTTTTATGACACAGACATGGTACTGATACCTAAACCAGGTAGGTTGAAAACAGAGAAAGAAAATTATAGACCAATCTCCCTAATGAATATTGATGCTAAAATCTTAAATAAAATATTAGCAAAAAGATTACAGAAAATCGTCACCAGGATAATACACTATGACCAAGTAGGATTTATACCAGGAATGCAGGGCTGGTTCAATATTAGGAAAACTATTAGCATAATTGACTATATCAATAACCAACCAAACAAAAACCATATGATCATCTCAATAGATGCAGAAAATGCATTTGATAAAATCCAACATCTATTCCTAATAAAAACACTTGAGAGCATAGGAATAAATGGACTTTTCCTTAAAATAGTTGGGAGCATATATTTAAAACCATCAGTAAGCATCATATGCAAAGGGGAAAAACTGGAACCTTTCCCAGTAAGATCTGGAGTGAAGCAAGGTTGCCCACTATCACCATTATTATTCAGTATAGTATTAGAAACACTAGCCTCTGCAATAAGAGTCGGAAAAGATATTAAAGGAATTAGAGTAGGCAATGAGGAAACCAAACTATCACTCTTTGCAGATGATATAATGGTATACCTAAAGAACCCCAGAGATTCTACTAAAAAGCTATTAGAAATAATTCATAATTTCAGCAAAGCGCTGGATACAAAATAAATCCCCATAAATCCTCAGCATTTTTATACATCACCAACAAAACCCAACAGCAAGAGATACAAAGAGAAATTCCATTCAGAATAACTGTTGATAGTATAAATATTTGGGCATCTATCTACCAAAGGAAAGTCAGGAATTATATGAGCAAAATTACAAAAAAGTTTCCACACAAATAAAGTCAGACTTAAATAATTGGAAAAATATTAAGTATTCGGATAGGCTGAGCGAATATAATAAAGATGACAATACTCCCTAAACTAATCTATTTATTTAGTGCTATACCAATCAGACTTCCAAGAAAATATTTTAATGATCTAGAAAAAATAATAACAAAATTCATATGGAACAATAAAAAGTCGAGAATCTCAAGGGAATTAATGAATAAAAAATCAAATGAAGGTGGCCTAGCTGTACCTGATCTAAAATTATATTATAAAGCAGCAGTCACCAAAACCATTTGATATTGGCTAAGAAACAGATTAGTTGATCAGTGGAAAAGATTAGGTTCACAAGACAGAATAGTCAACTATAGCAATCTAGTGTTTGACAAACCCAAAGATCCTAATTTTTGGGATAAGAATTCATTAAATGATTAAAACTGCTGGGATAACTGGAAATTAGTATGGCAGAAATTAGGCATGGACCCACACTTAACACCATATACCAAGATAAGATCAAAATGGGTCCATGACCTAGGCATAAAGAACGAGATTATTAATAAATTAGAAGAACCTAGGATAGTTTATCTCTCAGACTTGTGGAGGAGAAAGAAATTTGTGACCAAAGATGAACTAGAGACCATTACTGATCACAAAATAGAAAATTTTGATTATATCAAATTAAAAAGCCTTTGTACAAACAAAACTAATGCAAACAAGATTAGAAGGGAAGCAACAAACTGGGAAAACATCTTCACAGTTAAAGGTTCTGATAAAGGCCTCATTTCCAAAATATATAGAGAACTGACTCAAATTTATAAGAAATCAAGCCATTCTCCAATTGATAAATGGTCAAAGGATATGAACAGATAATTTTCAGATGATGAAATCGAAACTATTACCACTCATATGAAAGAGTGTTCCAAATCACTATTGATCAGAAAAATGCAAATTAAGACAACTCTGAGATACCACTACACACCTGTCAGATTGGCTAAGATGACAGGAAAAAATAATGATGAATTTTGGAGGGGATGCAGGAAAACTGGGACATTGCATTGCTGGTGGAGTTGTAAACGAATCCAACCATTCTGGAGAGCAATCTGGAATTATGCCCAAAAAGTTATCAAACTGTACATACCCTTTGATCCAGCAGTGTTTCTATTGGGCTTATATCCCAAAAAAATACTAAAGAAGGGAAAGGGACCTGTATGTGCCAAAATGTTTGTGGCAGCTCTGTTTGTAGTGGCTAGAAACTGGAAATTGAATGGATGCCCATCAATTGGAGAATGGCTGGGTAAATTGTGGTATATGAATGTTATGGAATATTATTGTTCTGTAAGAAATGACCAGCAGGATGAATACAGAGAGGCTTGGAGAGACTTACATGAACTGATGCTAAATCAAATGAGCAGAATCAGGAGATCATTATACACTTCGACAATGATATTGTATGAGGATGTATTCTGATGGAAGTGCATCTTTGACAAAGATACCTAACTCAGTTTCAATTGATAAATGATGGATAGAAGCAGCTACACCCAAAGAAAGAACACTGGGAAATGAATGTAAACTATTTGCATTTTTGTTTTTCTTCCCGGGTTATTTTTACCTTCTGAATCCAATTCTCCCTGTGCAACAAGAGAACTGTTCAGTTTGGATATACTGCAACATATCTAACATATATAGGACTGCTTGCCATCTAGGGGAGGGAGTGGAGGGAGAGAGGGAAAAAATCGGAACAGAAGCGAGTGCAAGAGATAATGTTGTAAAAAAAAATTACCCTGGCATGGATTCTGTCAATATAAAGTTATTATAAAATAAAATAAAATATTTAAAAATAAATAAATATTTTAAATCTATTTAAAAAACAAAATAGAATAAAATTCTACCTAAAAAAAAAGAAAAAAAGAAATCTCAAACTTAATGTCCACAGCAGGCGCGCACACACACACACACACACACACACACTCCTTTCCTATCAATGTAAAAAGCCACATCATCCTCCCATCCTTCTGGTCCCTCAGGTTCACAACCCAAAAATTATCCTTTATTCTTCACTATCTCTCTCCCTTAATACCCAATATGCTGCAAAAAACCTGTCAATTTTGCTTCTGTATCATCTATTAAATATGTTCCCTTCTCTCCTTTGACATTGCTACCACTCCAATGCAGAGCCCCCCCTTACTTAATGCCTGATTTACAGTGAGTCTACCTGTCTTGTCTTTCCCGACTCTAATCTATCTTTCAGATAGCCTCATATTTCTTCCCACTTCAGTTCATCCTCCAGCCACCAAACTGATCATACCACCACTACCCTTTTTTGGGGTTAAGTGACTTGCCCAGGGTCACATAGCTGGGAAGTGTTGTGTCTCAGGTCAGATTTAAACTCAGGTCCTTTGGACTTCAAGATTGGTGCTCTATCCATTGTACCACCTAGATACCCCTTCCTCCCTTTCTCAATAAATTCCCTATTACCATTCAGATCAAATGCAAAATGTTTTGTTGTTGTTGTTGTTTTAGCATTAAGAATCATTCATAACCTATCCCTTGTTTATCTTTCAAGTCTACTTACATCTTATTCATCTTCATGAACTCTTTGGTCCAGTGCTACTGGCTTCCTGGGTTTTCCAGGAACAAACACTTTTTTTTTGGTTGAGAATCTTTTCTTTGGATATCCTCCATTCTTGGAAAGTTCTCCCTCCTCAACTCTACCTACTGACTTTCCTGGCTTCCTTTAAGTTCCAACTTATATTTCATTTTTTACATGAAGCCTTTCTCCTATTAATTTTAGTATTTTTCCTCTATTATTTATTTATCAATAATTTTGCTTGCTTTGTGTATTTATTTTTGAATGTCATCTCTCCAATTAGCCTATAAATTCTTTGAGGGCAGGGACTCTTTGTAACCCTAGGGTGTAACACAGTGCCTGGCAGATAGGAGTTTAATAATTTTTTTTTTTTTTTTACCAATTAATTAAAGGACAATTCACTTCTTATCCACATTTCCCTTATCATAGAATCTGAAGAATATATTACAGAATGCAATAGTCTTTTGCCTTAATACACTTGTTCTTAAATATCATTTACAGAATATTTCGGCCTTTTGAATTAATTAATTTCCACCAATACACTTTTAATGAACTGATAGGTTAGTAACAGAGATATTGAGATATAAGATTATTTTTCCTTTAATATTTTGAGTAGTAGAATCTCCATAATTAAGGGACAAATAACAGAAACAAAATGCTAAAGTGAGCCATTTAGATCTGTTTGCATCTTGTAATGCCTTCACCTCTTTCAAACTCTGATCACTGAAAAGGAAGTATAAAGACTAGTTTGCTTTTCACTCATTTATGAGGTGTAATGAAACTCCTTAATCAACTTCTGAGGATTGTTGATCTTTAAAGTTGTTGTTGACATAATACAAGCAATATCTAGTAATTAGTTGAGAAGATACTTTCTGGGTTACTCCCCTAACTTGCTCTGAATTGCATATTTTAACTAATCAGTGTGTTGATTAAAAAATAGCTACAGATATTTGCAAAATAGGAATTCACATATTGAGAAATTTATTCAAGCTACAGTAGGGATATTTTCTATGTTAACATATTGAGTTATTTAAATGATTTGAATCATTTGCCATAACTCCACAATTAAAGAGATTCAAGGTATGAAAGAATTCCCAGAATTTTTTCCTAAGGCTATATAATTGCTAAGGGAAGATCTTGATACTTCAGAATTTTCCCTTGACTAAAAAATATCCAGCTTTTACTTTTTAAAGTGGAATTTGGAATAAAGATGTTTTAGTTACCAAACTGTGTAATAGAGTGCTAAATTAGTGTGCTTTGGAGCTAATGAAAGAGGAAGCAATAACTGACCAAATGATTAGTCAGGCATAAATGTAGACTCCTCTCCATCCCAGACTTAGGTATATCATGGGATATCCAGAATCCTATGATGGACATAGTAGGGGAAAAGGGTAGGCTTGTTTAAGATGTCTTTAAGAGAGAGAGAGAGACAGAGAGAGAGAGAGAGAGACAAAGAGACAGAGAGAGACAGAGACAGAGATAGAGAGACAGAGAGGTAAGAAGAGAAGAAGAGAGAAAAAGAGGGAGGGAAGAAGAGGGAGAGAGAAATTGAAGAGAAATGGAAGAGTGTTCCATAAGAGAAGAAAATGGAAGAGTGTTACATAAACAGATATTTCTAATATATAATATAAATATGTATATAGATAATTGTTTAGATATCTACACCCATATATCTATGTAGATATCTAAATATATTTCTATATTGATGAGTAGATGTATACATGTATATATGTAAATTTACATATATGTGCATGTTTTCACATATGCACATATGTGTTCTTTTAATGCCTTAAACCACTTATTTGATCTGAAGATAAGGTTTGAAATGAGAATCAGAAAAAACAAGAAAACCTTCCAAGAGAAATATAGCATCCAGAACACACTATTAAATATTTTATGATACTTATGAATAATAAATATTAAAAAGAAAAATCAAATTTTGTAAATAGAATAAGCGTATGTACTATGTTTTCTAAAACACATGAAGACCCTTCAACTGTTACATTTGAACTAATTCCAATAATTAAAATCTTTTCAAACAATATTTAATTTCTACTTCCTATGTTGGTATATGGAACCTGACAACAAAAGGCTGGGTGTAGTTAAACAGTTAAGAATTATAAGGAACTTTAGTAGTATTCAAGTCAAAGGGTCTGATCTTTATTTGGCAGATTAGGAAGCTAAACTCAGGGAAATGAAGTGACTGGATGAAGTTACTCGGATATCAGAGAACTTGATAAATGTCTTGATAACTGTTTTTTGAGGGAAAAGTCTACTAATGAGGGTAGTATTCAGTATCTATTACTAATCAAATTGTTTTGTTTTGTTAGGTCTAGATGCTGAAATCCTTAAGTCATTAGAATTAATAGAGACAATAATTATCTAACTTAGTATGATTCAGGATAATAGATCTGATCCTACAAGAAGATGTTATAGGCCAGAACTTGAAACAAGGTACTAAGTGGAATTGAGGAGATAATATTTCAATCTAGTTTAGAATTGATTTAATCCTACAACAAATAATGGTTTCCCAGTGATATAATGATTGGTGTGTACTCAGTATACAGCATATAAGCAAGAAGCTCTCAGAGCCAAAGAGCACCCTGGAGGATTAAGAGCCAGGAGTGAGTGGAGGCAACAGTTGTGAAGATTCAGAACCAAGATTCAGAGGGAGCTGGAGGCAACAAAGAACAAGCTTCAAGAGCTCTTGGAACCAAGGGGGCAGAGAGGCCTCTAAGAAAGCTAATCGGGCCCAAGGAAAGAGACAAGATTTGGAAGGAGAAAATAATCGTTTAGATTTTAACAGCTGGCTGCATTTGAAGTGATTATTACTCTGAACCAAAACTAAGGCTGCCTCCAGAAAATCTCCCCAAGAAACCTGCTCTCACAGAGAACCATTATATTATACAAAAGAAGACAACACCACATCTAAAACTGTGGTTTTCTTGATGTAAGCAATAACAATTGAAAAAAAAAAAAAAACTTAGGAAAGTCCCTAAGCAATGTAGTTCTATATATGTTGGATGACTTATGGTTTTAGACGATTGAAGCAGTGAGAGGCTAATTGCTTTGCCCAGAATCACTCATCCAGTATGTATAAGAAAGAGGCGAGCAAGTAAAAGAAAAGCATAATCTGGGGATAATAAGATGGCAGGAAATACATAATTCTGTATTTTTTTTATTTTATTATTTTTTAAATAACTTTTTATTGATAGAACTCATGCCAGGGTAATTTTTTACAGCATTATCCCTTGCATTCACTTCTGTTCTGATTTTTCCCCTCCCTCCCTCCACCCTTTCCCCCAGATGGCAAGCAGTCCTTTACATGTTGAATGGGTTACAGGATATCCTAGATACAATATATGTGGGCAGAACCGAACACTTTTTTTGTTGCACAGGGAGAATTGAATTCAGAAGGTATAAATAACCCGGGAAGAAAAACAAAAATGCAAGCAGTTTACATTCATTTCCCAGTGTTCTTTCTCTGGGTGTAGCTGCTTCTGTCCATCTTTGATCAATTAAAGCTCTCTTTATCGAAGAGATCCACTTCCATCAGAATACATCCTCAAACAGTATTGTTGAGTTATATAATGATCTCCTCGTTCTGCTCATTTCACTTAGCATCAGTTCATGTAAGTCTTGCCAGTCCTCTCTGTATTCATCCTGCTGGTCATTCCTTACAGAACAATAATATTCCATAACATTCATATACCACAATTTACTCAACCATTCTCCAATTGATGGACATCCTTTCATTTTCCAGCTTCTAGCCACTACAAACAGGGCTGTCACAAACATTTTGGCACATACAAGTCCCTTTCCTTTCTTTAGTATCTCTTTGGGGTATAAGCCCAGTAGAAACACTGCTGGATGAAAGGGTATGCACAGTTTGATAACTTTTTGAGCATAGTTCCAAATTGCTCTCCAGAATGGCTGGATGTGTTCACAATTCCACCAACAATGTATCAGTGTTCCTGTTTTCCCACATCCCATCCAACATTCCGCATTATCTTTCCCTGTCATTCTAGCCAATCTGACAGGTGTGTAGACGGTCTCTCAGAGTTGTCTTAATTTGCATTTCTCTGATTAATAATGATTTGGAGCATATTTTCATATGTCTATAAATAGTTTCAGTTTCTTCATCTGAGAATTGTCTGTTTATATCCTTTGACCATTTATCAATTGGAGAATGGTTTGATTTCTTATAGATTAGAGTCAATTCTCTATATATTTTGGAAATGAGGCCTTTATCAGAACCTTTGATTATAAAAATGTTTTCCCAGTTTATTGTTTCCCTTCTAATCTTGTCTGCATTTGTTTTGTTTGTATAAAAACTTTTCAATTTTATATAATCAAAATTTTCTATGTTGTGGTCAATCGTGATCTCTAGTTCTTCTTTGGTCATAAATTCCTCCCTCTTACACAGGTCTGCGAATTAAACTATCCTATGCTCTTCCAATTTATTTATAATCTCATTCTTTATGTCTAGGTCATGAACCCATTTTGACCTTATCTTGGTGTACGGTGTTAAGTGTGGGTCAATGCCTAGTTTCTGCCATACTGATTTCCAATTTTCCCAGCAATTTTTGTCTTATCCCTGAAACTGGTGTCTTTGGATTTGTCAAACACTATATTATTAAAGTTATTGGCTGTTTTGTCCTTTGAACCTGACCTATTTCATTGATCAACTAGTCTATTTCTTAGCCAATACCAGATGGTTTTAGTAACTGCTGCTTTATAATATAATTTTAGATCTGGTACAGCTAGGTCACCTTCATTTGATTTTTTTTCATTAATTCCCTTGAAATTCTTGACCTTTTGTTTTTCCATATGAACTTTGTTGTTATTTTTTCTAATTCATCAAAGTAGTTTTTTGGGAGTCTGATTGGTATATAGCGCTAAATAAATAAATTAATTTAGGTAGTATTGTCATCTTTATTATATTTGCTCACCCGATCCAAGAGCATTTAATATTTTTCAAGTTGGTTAGATCAGACTTAATTTGTGTGGAAAGTGTTTTGTAGTTTTGCTCATAAAGTTTCTGATTTTCCCTTGGCAGATAGATTCCTAAATATTTTATACAATCAGTAGTTACTTTAAATGGAATTTCTTTTTGTAACTCTAACTGTTGGGTTTTGTTAGTGATATATAAGAATGCTAATGACTTATGTGGGTTTATTTTATATCCTGCAACTTTGCTGAAGGTGTAGATTGTTTCTGATAACTTTTTGGTAGAATCTCTGGGGTTCTCTAAGTATACCATCATCTCATCAGCAAAGAGTGATAATTTGGTTTCCTCATTGCCTATTCTTATTCTTTTAATCTCTTTCTCAACTCTTATTGCCAAAGCTAGCATTTCTAATACAATATTAAATAGTAACGGTGATAGTGGGCAACCTTGTTTTACTCCTGATTTTATTGGGAATGGTTGCAGTTTGTCCCCATTACATATGATGCTTACTGTTGGTTTTAAATAGATGCTACTGATTATTTTAAGGAAAAGTCCATTTAATCCTATACTCGCAAGAGTTTTTAATAGGAATGGATGTTGGATTTTATCAAATGCTTTTTCTGTATTTATTGAGATGATCATATGGTTTTTGTTAATTTGATTATTAATATGACCAATTATACTGATAGTTTTCCTAATATTGAACCAGCCCTGCATTCCTGGTATAAATCCTACTTGATCATGGTGTATTATCCTGGGGATGATTTTCTGTAGTCTTTTTGCTAATATCTTATTTAAGATTTTAGCATCAATATTCATTAGGGAGATTGGTCTATAATTTTCTTTCTCTGTTTTCAATCTACCTGGTTTAGGTATCAGTACCATGTCTATGTCATAAAAGGAGTTTGGTAGGACTCCTAGCATCAATATTCGTTAGGGAGATTGGTCTATAATTTTCTTTCTCTGTTTTCAATCTACCTGGTTTAGGTATCAGTACCATGTCTGTGTCATAAAAGGAGTTTGGTAGAACTCCTTCATTCCCTATTTTTTCAAATACTTTATAAAGCATTGGGGCTAATTGTTCTTTGAATGTTTGGTAGAATTTGCATGTAAATCCATCTGGTCCCGGGGATTTTTTTTTTTTTTAGGGAGTTGATTTATAGCTTGTTCTATTTCTTTTTCTGAAATGGGACTATTTAAGCAATTTACTTCCTCCTCTGATAATTTGGGAAGCCTATATTTTTGGAGGTAGTCATCCATTTTGCTTAGGTTATCAAATTTATTGGCATAAAGTTGGGCAAAGTAACCCCTTATTATTTCTTTAATTTCCTCTTCATCAGTGGTAAGTTCTCCTTTTTCATTTTTAAGACTGCCAATTTGGGACTTCCGGCCAAGATGGTGGAGAGGAAATACACTGCTGTGTAACCTCCGTGTTTTTCTCTCACTATCCATTTCATTTCATGCCTCTGAATTAATGCTCGACTGAAAAAAAACATACAATTACTTACCAAGAGAAACCATCCTTGAGACTCGTCAAGAAAGGTCTGTTTTTGCGCTAGGGCGGGGACGGTATTTAAATCGGAAGCAGTCTGCGGGCAACAGCTGCAGCGAGAGCACAGATAGCAGCTCAGAGCCGAGTAGAGCGGAGAGGGGGTGGGGCATGATCGCAGCCGTCTCTGCGGGGAGAGCTTTGCTACAGGATTAGATACTTGGCTCCGGCAGCAAGTCAGCAGCCCAGAAGAGAAGCTAAAAACACTGGGAGTGAAGAATACAACCCCAAACAGCTGGAGTCTCTCGGGACCTGGCCACCCCTCCCCCACAGTGTCTCAGAGCGCTCAGATCTCAGAGCACAGGCGCCAGCACAGTAGGACCCGTGCCTCACGAATACCCTGCCCCTCCCCCAAAGAAAGCAGCCTCCATTCAAGGGTTTTTTTTCTTCTGTTTCTTTGATAGTTTGTCTTTGATTATTAGACAGAATGAGCAAGAAACTGAAAAAGAATTTAACCCTTGACAGCTTTTATACAGATAAAGAGCAGACTCCAAATCCTGAGGAGACTAAAAACAAACAGTCCCCAGGTGAATCCCCAAAGGAGGAGATCATATGTTCCTCAGCACAGATGAATCTCATGGAGGAAATTAAAAAGGCTCTCACAAGGGAGCTAGAAGAAAAATGGGAAAAGGAGAGGGAGGCTTTGCAAAAGGGGAAGGAGGCTTGGCAAAAGGAGAAGGAGGCTTTGCAGAAGGAGAGGGAGACTTGGCAAAAGCAGAGTGAGGCTCTGCAAAAGGAGAGGGAGGCTTGGCAAAAGAGCCTGGAGAAGTCAGTTAAAGAGAGAGTGGATAAAGAAACCAAATCCTTGAAAAATAGGATTGGTGAACTGGAAAACAAAATTGGCGAAATGGAAAGAAATTCCACAGAACAAAAGAACTCAATTGGACAATTAGAAAAAGATCTTAAAAAAGTGAGTGAAGAAAATATCTCACTGAAAATCAGGGTCGAACAATTGGAATTGAATGACTCGAGGAGACAAGAAGAATCAGTCAAGCAAATCCAAAAAAATCAAACAATGGAAAAGAATGTGAAATACCTTCTGGGGAAGACAACAGACCTGGAAAACAGATCCAGGAGAGACAACCTGAGAATCATCGGACTTCCAGAAAAATATGATGAAAAAAAGAGCCTGGACACTATTTTCCAGGAAATTATCAAGGAGAACTGCCCAGAAGTCATAGAAACAGAAGGTAAAATAGACATTGAAAGAATTCATCGATCCCCTACTGAAAGGGATCCTAAAATCAAAACACCAAGGAATATAGTGGCCAAATGCCAGAACCCTCAGGCGAAGGAAAAAATACTGCAAGCGGCTAGAAAAACCCAATTCAAGTATCAAGGAGCCACAATAAGGATCACCCAGGATCTGGCAGCATCCACATTAAAGGATCAAAGGGCCTGGAATATGATATTCCGAAAGGCTAAGGAACTTGGTATGCAACCAAAAATAACTTACCCAGCGAGACTGAGCATCTTTTTCCAGGGAAGAAGATGGACATTCAACGAAATAAGCGAATTTCATCTATTTCTGATGAAAAAGCCAGAACTTAA